>NC_033623.1:10603614-10718017 GCF_001540865.1 Ananas comosus | reverse complement strand
AGTGGGCTGGTATGCTTATGGAAGCACGGAGCCCTCCGTGCTTTCAAGTTGTTTTCGATGTTCGAACTTTTGAATCGACGATCGGCTCCGTTAGAGTTGGTCTAGAGTATTTGAAGTACCTAAAAAATAAATTTTGTGATTTTTCGATATCATTTGCCTAGTGATCGAAGGGGCTCAAAATCAATAATTTTAATGGCCGTGGTAAGCCGGTTGCAAGTTTAACGGTGTAGAAATATCCAAATCACATGAAATTTTGATAGAAAATTCTTTATACCATATAAAACAAGATCAATAACTTTGATCTAAAATTTTAATATCATAACATCATATTTTGTAAGATTTTTATTTTCAACCGTTGATTTTGAGCCACTTCGATTACTAGGCAAATTATATCGAAAAATCGTAAAATTTATTTTCTAGATACTTTAAATACTCTAGATCAAGTCTAACGGAGCCAATCATCGATTCGAAAGTCCGAATATCGAAAACAAAGTGGAAGCACGGAGTCCTCCGTGCTTCCATAAGCATCCTAGCCGCACTCTCTCTCTCTCTCTCTCTCTCTCTCTATATATATATATATAAATAATAATTTACTGTAATAATATCTTCCCGCCGCATCGCGCGGGCCCTTAACTAGTCATCCATTATATACAAAATTGTCACTACAGTTGTAACCGCATAAAGACCCAAATGTGATATTTAGTTTGATGCATTTGAATTTAACTACTATTAGTTGAAATTGTACCCTCAACTACAACAGTTGGAACTACAGCCAAATTAGCAACAAGGCTAATGGCAACAGTTCAAGAGAATAGCTTTAAACAAAGATAATGTAACATTCCTAATATTTAACAAAAAATCTTTTTTTTTTTTCCCTACATAACGGGTAATCTCAGAGTCCGACATATAAAGTGATCCAAATTTATAAATACATTCTCCATTGCATACAACAAAATAAATTATTTATAATTGTAATACTTTCTGCCACATCCAACCAAATAAAATATATGTAATTATAACTATTATACTTCCAATTGCATACATTTTCAACTACACTTTATTTACAATTACATCCAAGCAAACGGTCTCTAATAGGAGAGCCACCAGAATTGAAGGAAATTCAATGTAACAGAACAAGAGATGAGAGTCTTGAAGAAGGAAGTCAGAAAAAACAAAAGAGAGAACTTTTAAAGTTGATAGCATGTAACTAAACAATCTTATCAGGAGAGGTCGTGTATAAGTTTTTCTACCTTAAAAAAACAGCAGAAAAATAGGCAAATACAAAAGGCTAGCTACTTTCAGACTAGCACCATCTTAGTTCAATTTTGAAGAAAGTAAGTGAAAAGCGAAAAAGGTTCCAACGAGCTATACAGAGATTTTATATAGGACTCTAGATAGAATCTACAGATACCTCCACTAAAGATCCCTCAAGTCTATGAGCTGCTCCGAAGCTGCAGAACTTTTCCTTCGTAGCACGAATTAGCGATGATAATTAATCTGATTGGCTCAATACAAAAGAGACAGATAAGACTGTTACTGCTACAACAAGGATGTATAGTTGAAACCAGCAGAAGCTCATTTAACATGGGAATCATAGGAATAAAGAATGGCTTCCGGGATTACCAGAGGCAATTTTTTTATGTACATGAATAGGCGCCTGAGATTATCCTTTGACACTGTCGTCAGGTCAATGACGTCTCTTTTGTCAGTATATACCCATAAATCGCTCAACTTAACATCCTTCAGGCTGTCACGGCAGAAGGGACACGATTGTGATCTCGAGTTCCTGTATCAAAGAGTTTTCCGATTTTAGTAGAAGTTACAGGCTCGGATTACGATCTACATGGACAAGTGAAGATGCAGAGCGGAAGGAGATCTAGTGGCTTAACCTTCAAACTTCTAGGTGAGAAACAATATTGTAGAGACAAAACAGCGGTGAAATTAAGCAGGCAGGGCATAACAACTAATGAGTATTGCCAATCTTAACAATATGCAGAAGTTGTGTTCCGCCTCAAAGTGTGTTAAAGCTACACAAGGATTGCACTAAAAATCATGTCATGAAGATGGTATTTCACGAAATTACCTAATATACGGAAATTCAGCTGAGGGTAAGCAGGCATGAAAACAAAAAGGAATTTGCATGTCTTTTCAGCAGATTATTTAGCTAAAGCAAAATTTGCTAGCTCAAGCTCAACTAATCATAGAAGGAAAATGTTAGTTCAAGAAACCATATGCAAAATATGCTCCTGAATGCAACATAAATTGGCCCTGTTAACAATTTTCTCTACCAGGTCACTAGGTTAATTTGATATCCAGCCAAATGTGAGAGTGCATTATGAAATATTCTTCATTTTTTCCCATGGCACGGCATTAATGTTCTAAACTTCTAATCTGACTGAACTTTTAAAATTGGTTGAACTTGCTGTTGTTCTATTCCAAGTAACTATAATTGAAAACCAATTTGCTGGTATATTAACTAACTGCAGTATCACAATTAATATAAAAAAGACTGGCAATTCCGTACAATGCAAATTAGAGACAACATGAGACCTAGCAATAGTGGTAGAAAATCTCAGCCAGTCTCTAACATCTATATCATATCATCCAACAAAAGAACCAACTAGTACATATATTAATCTACTTTGGATAAAATAACGCACAGTAACATTGTGAAGGCAAGCTTTTAACACTTCAATACTGCACAGAAATCATCTTCCATTGAATCATAGTTATATGACAGAAAAATAAAAATACCAGCAGAAATGAATACAAAAGGGTTTGCTCTTAAAATATCCTAAAAATTGCAAGAAATGACCTCAAATTTCCTAAGATTACTACTACAAGAGGGGAAAAACGTTTCTCACCAGTCACGGTAGCACTTCATGCACATTGCATGGGTGCAGTTAGGTAGCACAATCTTGCTGTTCATCTCCATGCAAATACCACATTCTTCTTCTCTTTCAGAATCTATATCTGAGAGTTGCTTCTTTTCGTTATCATCCCTCCCCCTATACCTTTCCAAGCACATTGTCTTTTGCCTTCTGTCTTCCATGTCAGTTATTCCTCTTTGCAGTTGCAGCAAAGACGGAAATATCACAGCTGTCCCGAACACCGAATAAGAAATAATAGATTGAAATGAACAAAAGTTCAGTAACTAGAGAATAAGTTAGCAATATCGATATATTTACCATAGAATTCTCTAATGCTAGCTTTCCGTTCATGAGTTGACATGGTCGTTGTCCCATCAGCATAAACCTGTGTATCAAAGGAGTTCTTTGTAAACAAAAAAAAGAATCAGGAGATAAAAATAATAGAACTGGTTGGATAACATGGAAGGGCATTAACCTTATAAATAAGAATTCTGAGTAGACCAAGGGCGCCAGCAAGGCTACAATCTGTCCATTGCACCAGAAACAGAAACAAGTGTGCAGCAGGACTATAAGACATTCGCATCTGGAGGCATCCACCATCATATTCTCGTGGAAATTCAGAAGCCCTGAGATTGGCAATAAGAAAAATCCAGGAAAGAAAATCAGCATATATACACTTCAAAGGGCATCCTGACAAGGTAAGAGTTGAAGAAAAGGCAGAACAAATGAACTGCTGGTTAGCTCACATGAGGAGAATGACAGGGAAGAGAGACAATTCGTCATAAAGTGCTGAGCAATTTAAACAGAAAGTGTAATATTAAGGATGTTTGTATAACAAGAAATACAATCATCTTCTCATAAAAAAAGGAAGGAGCATTTGCTATAAAGAGCTTCATTGAAAAAGTAGAATACAGCAAGAAAGTCATCATAACAAACCTATAATTAAAACGAAAAAAACAAACAAAATTATCCAAATAATATACAACACAAGTAATTGATTGCTCAGTTCAAAATAGTTATTCGACCAAAACTGACTCATCTGATATACACAACCCTAAAACAGGTTCTATCCTGATAATCCTAGTACTGTACCTGCAGAAAATTCTTAAATCTGAGAACAATTTAAAACTAAAATAGCTTCACATGCATTAAAATGACTGTGCCCCTACTCCTTCCTTTCAACTCAATCCTTTAAAAGGTGTAGCCCTAGTAGTGGTGGTAAATGGACCTCATATAGCCCCTAAGTTTTAAAATTCTTTCCTCTGTAATTCAAGTTAAATAGAAAATTATGAAAACAGAACATTCTTTAACAAATGAAATCTTTTCAAATCAATACCACTAGAAAGGGCGGATTGAGATGCATGTGTGCGTGCAAGAAGCCTGCAAGTCAACTCAAAAAAGGAAAAAAAAAAAAGGGATTAATGTCCTGCCGTGAAAGTAATGTTTGCCCTGACATAAACTAGAAGAAGTTTAAATAACATAAAATTGCACTAACATATTGCGAATATTAGGCCATAACAACACACGCCTTCTAAAATAGTTGCTTTACTAAAATTTATTTGGAACTTCAACGAACGAAAATTCAAATCGTATTAGTTAAAAGATTGATTCAAGTGACTAGAGATGCACATTACAAAGAATGAATCAATGGCAAATGTAAAGGTTCTCTTTGACACCTTCAAACATATGTAGAAGCACTTCCCACAAAATTGCATTGCATTTATCAACATTGCGCAATAACTACAAAAACATCTCTACCACTGGGTATGCCTAGAGCTGCACCAACTCAACTCCTGAAAAATAAAGTGATTGTTGGTCCATCCAACCATTAAATTGCAGTTTATAAGTACACGGTCTTCTCAAGCTACCAATGATGAGCTGAGCTACCTCAAGTTCATTTCCAACCATTTATTATATGTGCGGAGTGATCAAATCATAGGCGCATCGGACGACACTGCAAGTTTACATTCTCAATTAACCATTGTAAAATCACTCAAACTGCAATCCTTGCCGAATTTTATCTTCCTACTCTTCAACTTCTAATAAACTATTGCATTAATATCTTCATTTGCTGATCAACAAAACAAGTAATATCGTAAAAGAAAAAATTTTCATGTCCAAAGACAAGGAGAACACAATCCTAATTTCAACTTCTTCGGAGATGATATTTATAACATCGACTTTTCGCATCACTATGCTATATCCTTCAAACAATGGACCATACCCATAAAAAATACACAGATCACTTATACTAGAAATTGCTACATTCAAATTGCTCAAAGAGTAGAATCTTAACAAATGATTTCTCGGAATTCTAGAACAGTACTCACATCAAAAGGACAAATCCCTCCAAATCAACATCTAATGAAGAAAATCTTCATTAAAAAATTAAATAAAAAGAAAATTAAATACTACCAATAATCAAATAGTAAAGTGTTTATCGGAGAAAAAAACATGAGAAATTACGATCAATAATAAGAAAAAGAAAAGGAGAAGGAGAGGCAATCGGGGTGAGTAGGCGACTCACAGTGCGTTGGCGTGTTGGATATCAGCTTCCAACAGCTTGAGCGAGTCCTTAAACGACTTGCGCATGGAGCCGGGGAGCATCTTCGCCCTCAACAACACGCATCAAGCGCCACCACCGACAAAACCCTAACCCTAGAAGCTCATATCTCTTTCCGAACGACCCCCCAAACCCTAACCCTAACCCTAAATCTTTCTCCTCGATCGCTGCTCCTCGATCGCTCTCTCTTTCTCGCGCGTTCTCCCCAGTCGTTATGCGACAGTGAAGAAGCAGCGAAGAAGCGCTTCTGTTGGCGCCACGTGGACGGAATTGGCTTCGGGAGCGTCAAGATTAAAAGATTAATTAAATTAAATAAATAAACAAAATATTAAAATAAGATTAAAAAATCAATATTATGAGACACTTCAATTAGTAAGGCTTAGTTTGGTATTTTGACGGATCTAACGCTATTAGATAAAATGGAGTTGAGAAAAAGCATATAGAGTGCGTTTGGTTCGCGCTATCTTTTAAAAATTTCTAGTAATCCAATGGGAATAAAAAATTATGACGGTGTTTGGCTAAACGCACTAAGTAATCTAGTTGGTAATTTTGGATTCACTTGGGAATAAGATTCACCCCAAAATACTAATCTCATTCCCTTGAGGGAGGGTGGGTATCCTCATATTAATGAATTGGGGTAATCATAATATGTCTAATCTCTTTCTTTCTTCCTACCCGCCGGCTAATTGATATTATTTGTCTTTACACTCTAACCTTATATCTCTCTCTAAACTTATTTTTCTCTCTAAAATTCAACTTTTTTTTCTCTCTCTAAACTAAGCTTTCTCTCTCTCTCTCTCTTTCTAAAATTTCAACTCTCTCACTCCCTCTAATTTTGACTATATTTTTCTTTCTATTTTTTTAATTATGCTCTTTCTCTCTAACTTATACTCTCTTTCCCTTTTTTCTAAAAAGATGTTAAACTTTTGGTAACATTCATTATCTAAAATTAAATAAATAAATAAATAAATTAATTGTATATTTTTTGTAATATTAAATAACTTGGTTAATTAATATTACCGTGCGAACCAAACATAGGAATTCCACATTCTTAGTAATAAAATGAATAGGAATAAGATTCTCGGATATCTTTTATTCCTAGTAATCTTTCATAATGCGAACCAAACGCACCCATAGAAATATGCTTCTGTGTTCTCCGATGGGACCGCAGAAAATATATCGTAACCGACTAATCACAATATGCGCAATACAATATTACGTACGAGAACAAATAGAATATTTTTTTAACGTCGTTTCTCACCGCACTCGCAATCTCAAAAGAAGCCTAAGTCCTCCCAAAAAAAAAAGGTGAAAATGTATGGAGACCCCATAATATAGAGCGGTTTGAAATAAATCCTTCATTTTTTTTTTCTTTGGCATTCTTTTAACTTTGTAGAGGCAAATTTCAAATATATCCCTCTAAAACTTCAACATATAACCTCTATCCCTCCAAAATAAAAACTATCACTAATACCCCTCTTAACGTACATATTTATTACCAATACCATGCTAAGGTCTTAACATATAAAACTAAGCCTATTTTTTATAGTAAATTAAGTTATGATTTTTTTAAAAAAAAATTATTGCTTAATTAGCCATTCACAGTTAGTTAGTTCAGTTTTAATCCAAATAAAATAGTATAGACTAAATTTTGGAAAAATTTTAAAATTTTCATCAACAATTATTTAATTAAAGAATATTTNTCAAATATATCCCTCTAAAACTTCAACATATAACCTCTATCCCTCCAAAATAAAAACTATCACTAATACCCCTCTTAACGTACATATTTATTACCAATTGTGGTTTGATTGAGAGCTTCTCAACTTAAATATTCTTTAATCCAAATAAAATAGTATAGACTAAATTTTGGAAAAATTTTAAAATTTTCATCAACAATTATTTAATTAAAGAATATTTAAGTTGAGAAGCTCTCAATCAAACCACAAAAACAAATATATATATATATATATATATATATATATATATATATATATATATATATATATATATATATATATTATGTAAATATAATTTAGGTAAAATTGTATAACTTATTTAAATTATGGATCATTTTGAGTGTATATAATTTGTATTCCAATGTTGAGTACCGTCAAAGGCGAGATCCTCGGTTGTGATAAAAATGAGATACGTTGCACGTGCTGCAGAAAAGAAGAAGAGAGAAAAAAAATGATAGCTTTTTATATGGACAAATTTGTAAGACAAAATAGTCATTTTTCACACCTACCATTAAAAAACTAATGGTGACTCAAACAGCATAGACATATATGAATAAATTCGGACTTTTGAAGGAATATATTTGCAAAATAAAAAAATTTTAAAGGGATAAATATGCCAACTTAAGTTTTGTACCAATATATTTACTATTTGATACTTTATAGGGACTTGTATGAAATTAACCCTTTTGAGTTGCTATTCAATCATTTAAGATTTTAATTTTCCTACCAAGCTTTTAATTTATTGTATTTCAATAGTCAATAATATTTTAATTTTAAAATTTAAATGTATCGTTTATGTTTAACGTTGTAATTGGTATATTCCATATAATTTTCGCAACTATAAATTTATTAAAATAAATAGTTATTTTAAATTTTAAAATTAAAAAATTACTGACAGACTCAAATCATAGAAATTGAAAGGTTAAATAGTAAAATCAAATCTGGGAAGTTTGATAGTTTATTGATAATAATTAATAATTCAGATAAATTTGGTAACTTGTAATATTTAGTCAAATAATAATTTTTAAATATAATATTTGTTATCCAATTTAATAGCAATACACTAAATTATACATATAAAGTTATAAAATATTTAAATATAACTTAAAAATAGAAAATAAAATATCTGTAGCGAAGGATACGGCGTTGCTATCAATAGTTACACCAAATGAGGAGTGGGGCCCGTATAGTTGTTACTGTGAGAGTGACCTAAGTACGGTCGGTGGTGTAATAAACAAATAAAGAGGATTTGAGAAGATTTTATAAGATTTTTAAAGGGTAAATTACACTTTTAGTCCTTAAACTATAAGGCGCCTGACATTTTAGTTCTTAAATTTTAATTTATTGTAATTTCTGGCTCGAATTATTAGGTGCATGACATTTTAGTTTTCAAATTTTATTAGGCCAATTTGCATAAAAAATTCATAAATTTTGAGCTTTTATAAAATTAGAACGCCTTTTTGATTTTACAGATTCGATCCAAATTTTCAGCAAACTGATCAAAATACCTTTATTACTTTTTCTCTCTCCTCTCTCTCTCTTTTTTTTTTTCTCGTTCATTTTGTTTTCTCTCATTGAAGAGTCAGTGGAGGCAAAGGCGGAAGCGTAAACGGCCCGTCTTGCCTCTCACCCTCATGCTCTCGACCTCGCCCTCACCCTCGTCCTCGCCCTCGCCTGCACACCCCTCACCTTCCTCGCCTTCAACCCCACAAAAGGCCGCGCCACGACTTTTTTTTTTCTTTTTTCTCTTCAACTCTCCTTTACCGTCTCCGATGATGACGCATCTTTCGCCCTTCCCCGCCCTTCTCGTCCTCTCCCTTTCCCTCCTGCTCTGTCGCCTCCGACGACGACGCATTTTCGCCGACGCCGACACAGTGGAGGTCGCTGCGGCGCTGCAGCCTCGAAGCGGGAGATCCTTAGCAGCGTCGTCGCCAGCGCCATAGCCGTTGGCAGAGAGGGGTGACAAAAAAAAATTATTGAATAAATAAAAAAAAATAAAGATAGAAAATTATAGAAAAGATGAAGATGAAATTGCACCGTTAAAATAAATTGCACTGTTTTAAAAAAACGTTGCACTATTATGGAAATAAGTTGCACTACTTAAGATGTAAATGCAGCTTTAAGATAAAAATTACACTTTTTAAATAAAAATTATACTTTTTGGGAGATATTTATACTGTTTCTTATCTTATTGTATTCTTTCAGATGTAAACTGCATCCATTAAAATGAAAGTTATACTTTTTAAACGAAAGTTGCACTCTTTGAGAGATATTTACACTATTTCTTCTCTTGTTGCACTCTTTGAGACGTAAACTACATCCCTTTAAGAGATATTTATACTGTTTCTCCTCTTGTTGTACTACTTCTTCCCTTGTTATACTGTTTTTTCTCTTAAAGATGATTAAACAATTCCCAATTATGGTCCTTGCAGATCGGATCATCCATATGGGATAAAAAAAGAAACTCCAGATATTTGCTATCTTTCTTTTTGAATGAGATCTCAATTCCAGCTACGATTTCATTAGATATCTTACAACTAAAATTCCTTTTTTTTCCAATCCGGTTCCTCCACCATCGCGAACTCCGCATGATACACTTTTTATTTATTGGGAGAACCCCAGTAATCTCTTGCGGATCCATGAAACAACTCTCAGAAATCTAAAAGAAAAAAAACAGTGTAACAAGAGAAGAAATAGTGCAACAAGAGTAGAAACAGTGCAACAAGAGTAGAAACAGTATAAATATCTCTTAAAGGTATGCAGTTTACGTCTCAAAGAGTGCAACAAGAGAAGAAACAGTGTAAATATCTCTCAAATATGCAACTTTCGTTTAAAGAGTATAACTTTCATTTTAATGGATGCAATTTACATCTGAAAGAGTGCAATAAGAGGAAAAACAGTATAAATATCTTCCAAAGAGTACAATTTTCGTTTAAAAAATGTAATTTTTATCTTAAACCTGCAGTTTACATCTTAAGTAGTGCAACTTATGTTCATAATAGTGCAACGTTCTTTTAAAACAGTGTAATTTTATTTTAACGGTGCAATTTCATCTTCATCTTTTCTATAATTTTCTATCTTTATTTTTTTTTTGTTTCTTCTATAATTTTTTTTTTTGTCACCCCTCTCTACCAACGGCTATGGCGCTGGCGACGACGCTGCTAAGGACCCCCTGCTTCGAGGATGCAGCGCCGCAGCGACCTCCACTGTGTCGGCGTCGGCAAAGATGCGTCGTCATCGTCGGAGACGGTAGAGGATGAGGGAAAGGGAGAGGACGAGAAGGACGGGGAAGGGCGAAAGAGGCGTCATTGTCGGAGACGGTGGAGGAAAGTCGAAGAGGAAAAAAAAAAAAAAAAAAGAGTCGCGGCGCGACCTTTGTAGGATTGAAGGCGAGGAAGGTGGGGGGTGTGCAGGCGAGGGCGAGGACGAGGACGAGGGCGAGAGCATGAGGGTGAGAGACAAGGCGGGCCGTTTACGCTTCCGCCTTTGCCTCCGCTGCCTCTTCGACAAGAGAAAGCAAAATGAACGAGAGAAAAAAGGAGGAGAGAGAAAGAGGAGAGAGAAAAAATAATAAGGGTATTTTGGTTAGTTTGCTAAAAATTCGGTCCGAATCTGCAAAATTAAAAAAGTGGCCCACTTTTGCAAAAGCAAAAAATTAGTGAATTTTTTATGCAAATTGGCCCTTTTATTAATTGCATTTTTTACTTCAACAGTTTAGTTCTCAAACTTTTTGAATTATAACAATATCCTACTTGATAATGTAACAATAATTGAAATGCTGTATTATTTTGATATTAATAACTCATCAATACTTATTTAGATTTGACGGTAACAATTCAAAAAATATGAGAACTAAAGTGTTTCATGTCTCAGAGTTCGAGTCGAAAATTAGAACTAATTAAAATTCAATAACTAAAATGTGATGCATCTTATAGTTCGAGTCAGAAATTACAACAAATTAAAGTTTGAAAACTAAAATATCATACGACTCATTGCAGACCAAAAGTGTAATTTACCCATTTTTAAATGTACCAAACATTGGATGACAATAATCAAAACAAAATATTTGAAGCAAAATATATATATATATATATATATATATATATATATTTCCATAAATTAAAGTGAAAGATGAATATAGCAGGACTACTTCCTATAATATTCCATCTTGTATCTATTTAGAATATTAATAATAATTTGATTTTAAGCATTTTGGAGCGACTTATTAATTGGGTAGCGAAATTAAGGGACGAAGCTATTGTGAGGCCCATACTGGCCATGGCTCCCCACAACATCTTAAAAATTATATACAAGTCCGCAACTAATTAGGCATAGGAAAAAAAAAATATTACAAATTTTGGTTTTTAAGAAGGTTTTTCTTCAAATTTTAATATAATTTTCTCTTCCCTCCAAGTGGCTAAGCTTGCGCTAATTCTTTTGGTTTTACACGAGCATTTTCGGTTGAAAAGACCATCAAAATTGATCTACGAAATAAGATGCATGATAATTTTCTCACAAATTTTTTAATCATGCATATTGAAAAAAAAAATTATCGAAAAATTCTCTATGTGCAAAACATATAATAAATTGGGCATCACATAACAAATCTCAATTCAAAACAAAGATTTTTATATCAGAATCTCCAACATTAATTTAAGAACTAATGGTATAAACCGAGTGATAAAAATAAAAGGCAATGTGGTTTTTTCCTTTCTTTTTTCACCTTAATTTTTTTTTCACGTAACTGGGGAACTCATTGCTTTAGAGTTTAAATACTGTATATAACACAAAATCTTTCATTCTGATACTATATTAAATAATAGCCTAAATTACAGAAAATTTTTCTGTTAAAATTCGATTTTTCACTTTTCTTCCTTATCATTTAAAAACCTATAATTTATCCTCTTGTAAAATAAAAAATGTTCATTTCATCTCCTGCCATTAGTGATCCATTAAGTTTCCGTTTATAAAATATTATTATATATTTTTTATATGAAAAATACTCTCAGCCTTCTCTTTTATTGTCAAAAATGGTGAGAGGCAAAATGGTCATTTTATCATCACAGTTTACACCGTACTCTCTGTGACCATTTTTTATTTTATAAGGAGGCAAAGTATAGGTTTTTAAATAAGAGAGGAAAAAATAAAAAATCGAATTTTGACAGAAAATTTTATGTAATTTAGCCAAGCGACAGTTTTCTTTCAAAATTACACTTTCTCAAAAGATTCTTCCACTTGTTTGTTTGGACACTGTCACTGCGCATGCGTTGAGAGAGTGAAAAAAATAGATTCTGGAGGTGATGATGTCAAAGTCCAAAGAAATCCTTCATGAAAACCAGAGGAATTTTGTAAAGCAAAAGGCATGATACTCTGTTTTGGGGTCTTTGGCAATCCCTTTATCCTGCAAAAAGAATCCCTCTGCTGTTTGAAACTGTATTGTGGATCTTCCACACTGCAATATATTATCTTAAAAACAAGTCCAGCAATTAGAGGGTCAAGAGTAATTGGATCTGTCCTTGCCCTTTTACAAAGGAGGCATTTGTTATAATTGTTTACAAACTACATGTTCATATAATGTTATTAGTGAATTCGTTTGTAACCGTAACATTATTGTTAGATGTTTCTCGAAATTCGATTATCGACTTCGCTTTTTGGTCCGGATTCGTCGAAAATTTTGCGGTGCGACAAATTTTGAAAATTTTTTTGTGAAGGACAAAATGGATGTCAGGTCCAAAACCCATTAAGAAACAATCTCTTATTTTTCATTAAACAATAAAACGGAGTAGAATTCAGTTGAACTTCAATTTAATCCAAACATTAAAAAAAAAATCATTCCTAGATGAATTGGAATTCAATTTAAATTTGGTGCCAAACATAGTGTAAGGGAGTTGCATAAATAACAGATCCTTCTCCAACCTATTATAAGTAGGTAATTATGTGCCCTGACAAATCTACTCCCACATAAATAGAAATAGAAGCTTGACCAAATCTCTCTGAAATGAAGCAGCTAAAAGTGTGAAATGTGCCCAAAAGTACTTTGTTGAAACACACCATGTGTTTGGCCCCCAATCTCTATCAAAATAGCATGATGGTACATTCAAAAGTCCCAATTAAACATGTGAAAATCCAAGTCACAGAGACAATAGATGGAGACATATTTCCAAACTTAAACATGGTGCTAGTTTTACCACACATCAAAGCACAAGAAAAAGCCCATTACAAGTTTCAAACTAAACAACAAATACATGCTCAATCCTAACCCTTTAGGGGAACATATTAAGGAGTAGGATATCCACTAAACATTCACACACATACACACACCACTCTAGTTTGGGACCCAAAAAGAACACACAATTACGCAAATGGCGCTCTCTCTCCCATTTGGAGAGGGCTACATGGGCACATGAAATTACTTAAGCCCTATAACACTACACAGAAACCACCAAACTCAAAGATGATGGGAGTTTCTATATTATATATAGAGATAAGCCTTGTGGGGAATGCCTTTGCTTCCCCCCCAACGGCTAGTAACGGCTACTTTTTCTTCTTGCTTGGTAGTAGATTTTGGACACTCATTAGCTAGTGCCCGTGAATTTTTCGGAGTTAAGTGAAATTTAGGCGAGACGTGTAGGTGGCCTTGGGAGACCAATTCCTGGGAATCACATCACGGGCCGTGAGCGTACGTTGTGTGGACAGCGTGGTGATCTTGACGGAGAAGGGGCCCGTAAGAGGTCCTGCAGTGATGCACCAAGTAGCTCCCCAAACATGCTTCATCTCCAACCATTCAACCGAGTTCGACTGCATTTGTAAACAGAAAGGGGAGGGGGAAAAAAAAAACTCAAAATCAGTATCAGTCGTATTTGACCTTTTACTATGATTAGGTGCCTAAAAAGAAACTTCAACAATTAACAGAACAGATATATTGAATCTGATCAAGTCTATCATATAAAGACATTTTATTATATATCAGGTCCAATATACACTTTCAATTTTGTTTCCTTGTAAATTTGACGTCCGCACGGCAAGATGCGGATATCATGGTAGTTAAGATATAGCTCAAAAGAAGTGAAACTGTTTTAAAGTTTGGTGATGATTCTTCAAACATGCTTTAATATGCTTTAGAGCTTTTTGCATTAAAAAAAATCCTAAAGTTGGATTCAAGGCAATGCTTTAATCCCCAAATGAGGGAGAGCAAAAAAAGCTCAGTGGAGCAGATTTTGGCAAAGCTGTTGGAGAGTTGGTTGGTGTGTGCACAACTAGATGTAGTTGAACTAAACAATGCAAAGGGCATGTAAAGTAACAAGAGAAAATTATTTAATGCTCAAAAGGCTTTTTTTTTCTCTCTCTTCTTCTGGTGTATCTTTTGGAAAGTTTGACTAGTGCTCCATTTCATAAAGCACATGTAGCACAATAGATTTAATTCCATTTACTGTTAAATCTAGCATATTTTTCTGAATCTGGAATCTAATTATTCTAGATCTGATGATTTGTCAGTCACACTCAGCATTGTAGTCTTACCATGTGATTTGGAACTCCATCTCATGTGATCTGAGATAAATATTTGATAAATATAAGTTAACTATGTTGTCATTGATAATTTTGCATTTATTATTATTATTTTTTGCTGAAATTTTAATTAACCCCATGCATCAAGGGGCCTACACACACTCACGACCATGCACACCTAAAACATGCAGCATTTTTTCAGCAAAAATATGAGCCCAACACAAAAGGAGGCCTTAGAAATGGAGGCACCCACCCACATATTGCATTAGCTTTTCTCAGAAAGAGTATTATATGGCAGACACAAAAGAGTACATGCATGTGATTTTTAAAAGCTAGTGCCAATTAAGAGCAAATCTAACTAGAATTTGATGTTGAATTTTATCTTATTTCTAAGTCGATAGAATCGAAGTTAAAGTCTTATTAATTAGTTTACAAATAATCTTTTTTTCCCTTAACACACAGATGAAAAGTTGATGATGAGATTATTATTGGATATTTGGTATGCATTGTATATATATTAGGGTGCTCCGATTATACTAACAACGGTGTATTGATCCTTAAAATTTATTTTTTTTTTCTGTCTAATATATCTTGTCCATATAATTTTATTTTAAAGTACCGAATATCAGGTTACATAATTGGTATCGATCAAAGTGATGTCAAATTCCTACGGTATCTTCATTAAAGTCTATGTAATAAACTAATCCAAATCTTAAAAATAAAAAAGAAGGGAAAAGAAATGGTACTTGTTGTATATGCATGGATCCAATATCTCCTTCGTCATCTTCATACTCCACCAGAAGCGACAACCAAAAATTTGTCGAGCCTTCGTTCACATGAAAAGCTATGTTTTTTCCTCTGTACTTGCAAGGCGTTCTGCATTAAAATATCTCGCATCTCAATGCCACATCTTATTAAAATTATAAAATACATATAATATTATAGAGATAGAACAAATATGCCTGTCAAAAGATGATTTTTGAGATGATTTGCTAAGACATAAATAATCTTTTTCTTTTTTTTTTCTTATGCGAAGAAAACAATATTGAAGCACATTTTTTAGATTACAAAGGGAGTAAAAGGTTATTTGGGTCATTGCACTTTTACAGTTACCATCTGGGTGAAAGTAATGGGACAAGCCATTATGTCAGTTATTTGATAAGGGAAAGTGAGATAACAGCAGAAGAGAAGGCATCCGAAGATCATTTTGTCCCTTCCTCCACCCCTCACAGATTTTTTTTTTTTTTTTTTACCTTTTTACCATCAAAAGTAATTTAGGCATCAGGAATACTAACACGAAATACAGAATACTATACAAGTCGGACACGACGACTCGACAGTTTTTAAGAAATTAGGACACTGACGCCACGACATAGCTAATAAAATATAATATTATTAATATAATAATATATATTTATTATATATAAAATATTAATTTTGGTAAATTATTATTGTATTTCTCATACGAATAAAAGTTGGTAAAATTTTTATTTATAGTTCATATATTTTAAGAAAAAAATTCTCTACTATATATAATTTATTTATATTGTCAAAAAAAATTTATATGTATTTATCAAAAAGCTAAAATACTTATCATCTTATACTATATATATATATAAAAATAAAATTAAAAAAATATATTTTTTAATTATACACGCTCCGGAACAATATTAACAGCGAGTCCAAGGAGTGTCCACATAAGACATGAACTGGACACAAACACACGCGTGTCTCACACGGATACATGAGGCTTATAAAAATTTTCGTGATACATAGAAATAGAAAGTAACACATAAAATGACAGTTTTACTTAGGTTAAACAGCCAGTAACATTAAAAAACTTTAGTTCTAAAGGCATTGATTTTTTATTGAACAAATTATCAATTGCGGTCAAACAAACAGTTCTTTGAATTCTGTACCTTCTGTAGACGACGGAAATCTCGCCGCGGTCGCGTAGCCGTCCGCCGTTGCCGGCGACGGCCATGCGGCCGAATGCGGCGCCGCTGAGGTCAAAGTGGGTGCGGCCGAAGGCGCAGTAGCCACCGGGGCATTCGTCGGTGACGATGACGGTGACGGCCCGCCGCGAGCAGAGGGACGGGTCCATGCACCGCACCTTGTAGCAGGCCCCGCACCCCTCGCCGCCTTTGAACAACACCGGGCTCACCGCCCCCACCCGCGCCCGCATTGGCTGCACGTCCACCAGCGTCCCGTATCCGCACGCCCCACCTGCATTGTTGCACCATGTTTGTCAGAAAGTGAATGACGTAAAAGTTAAATATCTTTACTTTTTATTTTTTGTAATTTATTTAAGCTGTGAAAATGATCAACAGAATAGATTTAACGACGAAAAATTTGATAGGACTAAATACTTTGTGGTATAAATAACATTATAGCCGAACTCTGAAAACTAATATATTTCACTCGGTAATAAAACAAACACACCCTAATAAGCGGCTATAGAATTTCACCCAAAATTCGGATTGCTAAGTGTAATTAAGCTAAAATTCTCATTCGTTTTCCTTAATAATTTTCATTCTAATATTGGTTAATTAGTACTAATTTTGGTGATTAAATTATATATACAACATATACGTGAAAAAAAGGTGGGTGCGTTTAACAGGGTCAGACGACTGAGTTAAAGCTGAGTAAAGCGGCGGAGCCCGGCGCGCACATGCGCGCCTGCGGGCACGTGCCGAGCACGTGATCTGCGTGGGAGGTAACCAGATCGGGTACTTGCATGTATGCAGCGAGATCATACTCAAGCGCCTCATCATTCGACGCGTACCCAAAAGCCTTACACGTGGGTCCCACATAAAAAGTTCCCCTCCCCAACAATCTATACAGTTATCTCAACGGCTATAAAACACGGCGGAGTCAAAGCTCCCAGTGTTAACAACCACTCTCAACTCCCCCCAAAACGGATAAAAAGAATAATTAAATCATTAATTAACTTTCAACATTATATCTACGTACAACGCGCAGTTCAAAATAGAAGTAAAAGTAAAGCCAAACATAATCTAATATATGTAGTGCGAAAAATGTACCATCACTTCCGTCGCCGTCGGGGCTCCCGTACCACGTCGCGGTCGCCGGGTGCCACTGCAGGTCGACAATGGCGGGATGCGACTCGACGAGACGTGGGAAGAAGCCGGAGAATGTTGAGATAATGAGGACGAAGAGATGGAGAAGATGGACGGAGGAGAAGTCGGCGGCCATTGTGACTTCTCCGCCGACTTCTTCTTCCTCCCCCCCCAACCCCCTGTTTTTTTTTTTCTTTTTTTTGGCTTCGAGAAACTTAAAGCGCACCCCTCAATGCCTGGAGCAGTGGAGCTGTGGAAGTGTTTAGAGTACACACACTGGTCTCATTTATATAGAGGAAAAAATATAGGAGATTTACTATATTAAAATATTGGTCTAAAGCTTCTTTTTTTTTTTGTTTTTTTTTTCTCCTGATATGGTTACTCCCCTTTTACTGAATCTTCTACTCCCTTTGCATTTGAAAGGAGCGAGAAGTAAAGTGTGAATGTAGAAAAAAGGGGGTGCGTTTATGAGTTCTTTATTAAGAAGATTTCGATGTAAGCGAGATAGAAACGGAATATTGTTTCCTGCACCCGGTACAGATATAAATGCATGCACCACATTTAATATTTAATTAACATATTTTATTAAATAAATGTATATTTTAAAATACTAATATTTTATTATTTATGTGTTGGAGGAAAGGTTATTCTTTTAGGGTGCGTTTGGTTCGCGCTATCTTTTAAAGATTCCTAGTAATCCAATGGGAATAAAAAAATATGACGGTGTTTGGCTAAACGCACTAAGTAATCTAGTTGGTAATATTGGATTCACTTGGAAATAAGATTCATCCCAAAGTACTAATCTCATTCCCTTGAGGGGGGTGGGTATCCTCATTTTAATGGATTGGGATAATTATAATATGTCTAATCTCTTTCTTTCTTCATACCCGTCGGCTAATTGATATTATTTTTCTTTACACTCTAACCTTATATCTCTCTCTAAACTTATTTTTCTCTCTAAAATTCAACTTTTTTTCCTCTCTCTAAACTAAGCTTTCTCTCTCTCTCTCTCTCTCTTTCTAAAATTTCAACTCTCTCACTCCCTCTAATTTCGACTATATTTTTCTTTCTATTTTTTTAATTATGCTTTCTCTCTCTAACTTATACTCTCTCTCTCTTTTCTAAAAAAATATTTAAACTTTTAGTAACATTATTTAAAATTAAATTAATTAATTAATTAATTAATTATATATTTTTTGTAATATTAAATAATATGGCTAATTAATATTACCGTGCGAACCAAACACAGGAATTTCACATTCTTAGTAATAGGATGAATAGGAATAAGATTCTGGGATATCTTTTATTCCTATTAATCTTTCATAATGCGAACCAAACGCACCCTTATTGCTATAGTTAATTAGCTTATAATGTATCTAGCTCAGTAATCAATAAGAATTTATTTTAAATAAAATTTTGAAAGCGAAAAAAAAATATTTTAGAGCTTTAAATTTTTTTGATGTAAAGTAAATACTTCAGATGAAAGAATTATAAGTAATCTAGTCACTCATATATTTTTGACATATAAATTTCTATTTAAAAAATAAAATACATATTATACTAAAAAAAAATTAATATTTTGGATTGTACAACGAAGCTAATATTAAACTGCTGTCATTTTTGAGGATATTAAATTTTCATACATGTATATTATTATATTATTTTCTATCAATCAAATTGATATTTCAGAAAATATAAAAAAGGTGCACTATTTGCAACGTAAAACTAGGTGTTTCGATAAATTACAATTTTTTATGATAATCTGTAAAACGTTTAATTACTATAAACTGCATATAATAAATTATACTTAAAAATTTTCAAAATAATTTAGCAGTGCGGTGTACGAGAGGTATATATACACCAGGTACAGGTAGTAATTTCTTAGCAAGAGGTTATGCCACCCCCCCCTCCTCCCAGTCTCCTTTCGCTTCTTTGTTGCACCACCCATGTGCACAGCGAACCCCCCGGGATACGAAATTACGAAAATGCCCCCCTTCTTTGATGCGAAATTACGAAACTGCGCTCTCGTTTTGGCGGCTTTTGTTTCCCTGCCGACACTTGCATCTTCGTCTCCGGCATCATTGGCCGGGGCGACCGTTGCGCCGTCCGTTGCCGTTACCGTTACCGTTACCGTTTGGGGTTGGTTGGTGCGTCAATTCGCGGGAACGACACGTTCGCAACGGAACGGATCCGCAACTGATCACTCACATGCGTCACGAGACCTCAACAGTACCGTTTACTTGGAGCTGTGGCACGACTCGCGCACGTGCGTGGGATCCACACACGTACGAGACATTGTTGATGTTAACATTTAATGCCCTAAAAAAATAAAAAAAGAAAAAAAAAAAGAATCAGCTACATTGAATTACCTGAGGATGTAACTTATTGCTTTTTAACGAGCAATCAGGAGCACGAGAATTTAAGTGTCGTGGTATATAAGGTCACGTCGAAAGTTTACCGGTACTATATACGCCGAATCGTACTGATAAGTGTCGGTCATAAAAAATATATATATATGTGCCGATATATAATGGTATGAAATATTTATATTCTTTAGTAACAAAATTAATATATCAATTATTTTATTGCTAATTTCAAAAATAAAATATTTCGAGTTGAGCCATTGGCACGGAGACTGTATCATGCTGATATCTTTTTTACACGATACGGAACGGTGGATACTGTCTATGCCGATGGACACTTTAATCTTTACTACGCCATTGTCGACTATAAATTATTGTAAAAAAATTCATATGTGACCAAAGTGCTTGTTTTCTGCGTGCCTAGTTTATAGTTAAGAGAATTAATTAAAATATTAAAGAAAATAAAAGGATTCGTTCTATATATTTTAACTGACACAGGGTATTCTTTTCCTTTCTCATTCACACCTCAAAGTCAACCAGTGGATTCACACTGAGTAGTTGGATTCAGATGCAGCAATTTAGCAAATAGAATGGGATCAGTAAAGTGGTAGATTTATGTTACTTTTGAAATCGATCATCCTTAAGAAATATGATTATTTTACGGTCTAATTAATTAGAAACACAGCAAAACAGCTCCTGCTAGAATTTTTCATTCCAAACGTCTTATCATAACCTTTTTATACATAAATTTACAAAATTTACGAGTATTAGTGTAGTCATTTTCTCATAAATTGATTGCGAGCCTTTTGATTGGAAGTACGACTAAGGTGACCAAGTTAAGGGATTGTTTTGTTGGATGTAATTATAAACATAATTTAATAGAGATGCACATAAATAAAAATACAATAATTATTGTCGGCGCTAACCATTAATTCCAAAAGCTCGAAAGAATTCATGACTTCTGGCTCTGATACTATTTGTCGGATCGTTGGCATTAACTATTAATATAAAAAACTCAAGTTATTGAAAATACGCAATCAATTCATTTAAAGTTTACAGATACATGCACCCATGAGTTTTGATTGTGACTCGATCCAACCAGCCTCACACCATTTCGAATGTGACTTGGCCCGCCCAACCTTACGCTATTTCGAATATAACTTGGCCCAATATAGTCTCCCGCCATAAGGCAGAATGCTGGCTCATTTAAGCCAACAATTATAGCTCTAGTTGGCATTTGGCAACCGTATTTATAAATTTTTTTAAAAAATTGTAATTAGGTAGGTAAGGTTATCTTTTATTTAATTTTTTTTTTTTTCAACTACTGGTAATTTATGTGCAGTTTTAACTGTTGCAGTTGAACTTTGTCGTACAATTATTTCAATTAAAGCAACTGAGTACATATGCATCAAATTGAACATCGTATTTAAATTAATCTCTGCAGCTAAAATAGCAATGCATTTACAAGTTACAACTGCCTCCAACTTTTAACCAGTCTTCAAACATTGGTGAAAATTTTCAACCGAGCCCTCAAGTTTTTCAATTTTTCATGGATAGTCCAAATCGACGGTGGGCCTAAACAAGGTCCCCGGGCTCTCATGGCCCATAAACAAGGCTTTGGATCTACCCTGGGCTTCAATTATTAGGCCCAGAAAAGCCTGGGAGTGAGTTGGATTACTTGGTGCCGGCTAAAAGGCGAAAAAAACTTGTATTGCCCGCACTAGACTTTCGGCGGTGTGACTTCTTCTTTTCTTTCCTTTTCTCTCTTTTCCCCTGCTGCTCTGGTTTATCTCGCTTTTTCTGGAGGCCTCGACTGCTTCCACCTTGTATGTTTAATTCAATTTTCTTAATGAATGAAGCGGATAGCGTGCTACCTTTTCTCAAAAAAAAAAAAAAAAAAAAAACTTATAAACCTACTATTCACGGCGCGTTCGTTTTACAGTTTGTTATATTCTGAGAATCCAATATATTTTTCATTCAAAACATTTAAATTGTTGCTGTAGAACTCANAAAAAAAAAAAAAAAAAAAAAAACTTATATACCTACTATTCACGGCGCGTTCGTTTTACAGTTTGTTATATTCTGAGAATCCAATATATTTTTCATTCAAAACATTTAAATTGTTGCTGTAGAACTCATTTTGGGAATTTGTAATATGCGTTGTTGAAGTTGTGAAATGATCATAAATCTTCAGCTATAGAAACATTGCAGTACTATGGGTTAGGACATTCTGTCATTTGCATATTGAATGGGAATCTCTTGCAGTAATAAATTTGTCTTTGTAAATATAAAATGTATGCTATTTTCCTTAATAATTAAATGTTTATATACAGTTGTTTTGTACAGTAGTAGTAAACTAAAGGATTAATTGCATACACGTCCCTACAAACATGATGAATTGCAAATATATTTCTGCAAAACTCAACATTTCATAATTTGTCCCTGCAAAAGTCCTAATGTATTCAGATATGTCTCTCTGGTTAGGATCCGTTAGAGAACTGTTAATCTTTTAACAGTATGCTTGTGAAATGATATTTTTGCCCTCACAACTATGTCCCTCCAAAAATACTCCCTCTTTTTTTTTCTCTTCCTCTTCAGGCCGTGGGAGCGAACAGCGGCGGCGGCGGATCATCGATGACGACGACAAAGAAGAAGGAGGAGAAGAGGAGGATACAAAGAGAAAGAAGAAGAAGAAAGAGGCGGTGGAGGCCAGAGGAGCTCGGAGGTGAGGGGGTTCGCGGCGAGGTTGGAGAGGACGTCGACGGCGGAGGAAAGATAGGAGGCGGCTGCGGCGATGGCGCAACACCGAGCGCGGAAGCATCACGCGGTGGCGACAGCGGAAGATACGGCAGAGAGGAGGCGGCGGAGGTTGGCGTCGATGGCGCTTCGGCAAGGTCGGGGTCAGGTTCGCCGGCGACGAAGAAGAGGGAAGAGGAAGAGGGAGAGGGAGAGGGAGAGGAAGATAAAGAGGAAGAGGGAAGAGGAAGAGGAAGAGAGAAGGGTTCGCCGCCGCATCTCCTCCCTTGCCGGTGACGAAGAAGAGGGAAGAGGAAAAGGAAGAGGAAGAAAGAGAGGGTAAAATTGTCATTTCACTTATTAATTAACTATGGTTAAGTATTTTAACTGTGGTTAACGAAATTTTTCTAACGGAAACTAACGGCAAGGACATATCCGAATACATTAGGACTTTTGTAGGGACAAATTATGAAAGTTAAGATTTACAGAAATATATCTGCAATTCACCATATTTGTAAGGACGTGCATGCAATTAACCCTAAACTAAATATTGGGCCTTTGAATATGCTTTCTTTTCTTTTGAAATAATTTTGCTAAAGCCCGGGACTAAGGCCACCATATTTTTTGGGCTTTAATTTGGGCACAGGTGTAAACACAAAATTTATTAACAAAAATTTACAATAAGCATATCCAATATGAATAAAATTTATTTGTAAATTTTTTAATAGTCAATACTTTTACCAAGGGCGGGCGAGTATGCGGGTTATCCGCATCATTTTTTTTCTTTGTTCCTCCTGTACTTTTCAAATTCAATATATATATATATATATATATATATATACTATTATATATAGATAAGTAGGCTACTCTGAACAGTATAGAGAATCTGAGACTCTTTGACTTTTGGCCTTTATGTAGATCAGTCCCTTTATAATCATTTCCTTTAACATTTTGGATTAATACTATTAACCCTATTGGACTAACTCAACCCCTTACCGGTATCTACCATAGTTAGTTAATTCGCGAATTATTCTGCGAATTTTTGACAATGCCGAATTTACACACAACCGTTTTCTAATTATTTTAGCCAAAAATTCCGTAGTGGCAGGTTTTTTGATTCAAAAATTAATTATTTGCGATAAGTGGAAATGGCTTCGCGAAAGTTTCGGCGCAAAAAAACGCGCGTCCTCTTGCTTGCCGACTGTGACGCGGACTCGTTGTGGGCCTCGCGTGGGCCAAAGACTAGAAAGACCCTTGCCCTTGCCCAAAAAAAAAAAAAAAACAAAAAAAAAAACAGAAAAGAAAAGAAGAAGGATTCTTGAAAACATCGCCCCCCTCACACGAAGCGCGACGACTCCCACGCTCCACCCCCACCCCTCCAAAAAAAAGGGTTTGGCCCTAACTTCTCACCTGCCGCGCGTGCGCCCTCCGATCGACCCCTGCGGCAGCGGTCTCCCTCTTCCCTCCGGCCGCATCGCCAGAACGCCATCGGAAGCCCTCCTCTTCAGAAAATCGAATCGAAGATCGTGTTCTTCACGTCTTCAGAAATCGAAACCCTCTCGTCGCCTCTTCCTCTTCCGCTCCGCTTCCTCTCCGCTTCCGCTATCCATACGATAGATCAGTACCGGGTGTTCTTGTACAAACCCGGTAGGTACGATTGAGTTTTTTTCATTCTTCAAGAAAAAATTGGAAAGCTTTTAGTCATTCTGATGGATTGTTTAATACACAAGTGGCTCGAATGCTTATATTGAATGTGTTCCCAATCTCTGTTATGTCACAAAGAAGACCCAAACATAGTTTGCTAAATCATAATAATCATTAATTAAACCTTTGGACCAGGAACTCTTGTATGTATACCTAATCAATTCCATGATCTTTTGTCGACACTTGCAAAAGGAAATTTTGTTTATGGGTCTATTCATGACCATTGACTCATCTGGGGTTCTACTTAAATTTTATTATAAGCATAACTTGGGGACCAGTACTAATTGAGTTTGTCATTCTTCAAAGCAAAATTGGAGCTTTTACATTTAAATAGACTAATCTTGATATCTTATTTGCTTAATTATTTCTTTATTTTGAGGCATAATATAGTTTATTATTATTTTTTTACTTAATTAGTTTAATTTTGTAGCTTTTTATTCTTATATTTTTTAAAAATATGAGTATTTATGCTAATAGCATAAATCTTGAGAGGAAAAAAATTTAATTTAATAGCCGAATTTTTGATCCCGAATTTTTAATTGGTGAACGTATAATATCCGTATAAATCACGTATCCGAATAATTGGCGAATCCGTTTTTTAGCCTTTTTTTTCAACGAATTTAAAAATTAGAAGACGAATTTTATCCGAATTATACCCGTACCGAATTTTTGCCGAATCCGAATTAACTAACTATGGGTACTACTCAATCTTAGCGGAGACCGCAATTATCCCAACTGTACAATTCTTGATCTAAGGGTTAAAAAATCGAAAACATTAAATCTTTTATACTTCCGATAACATAGTAACTCTTTACTATATATCTATACTATTTATAAAATATAATTTTTATTTTATTTTCAAATTATCATAAAATTTATTAATTTTTAGTCGTTGAATCTAATTCAATGACTGACGAATTATGTATTTGTCAATTTTTTTATCTAAATTACTCTCACGCAGTGTGTATCAAATTTTACCTTTTATACACGCACTCTATCTCCTAATAACTATTGCCTACATAATATCTATATTCCATCTTATCTAATAACTTATTTAACAATAATTTTCTTCACACTTCATACTTATTTATATCTATACTATAATGACATTATGACAGACGTAATTAAAAAAATAAAAAAATATTCTTTACCAACAGTTATAATTAAGTTGTTAAAAAATATCTTAAATAAAAATAAATGATTGTGATCAATCTATTAAAAAATAACATTCTTATCTATCAACATATCAAATTTTATAAATGGTTATTTTATAAATGGTTATGATTAATTTGTTAAAAAATATTTTAAATAAAAACGAGCGGTTATGATCAATCTGTTAAAAAATAGCATTCCTATCCATAGGTTTTATATTAAAATTAAAATTTAACATAAATTGAATTTAATTTTGGCTATCAAATTTGAATTAACAATTAAAAATTTTAATTACAGTAGATTAAAGTTAAATTTTAACAATTTTAAATTTATAAATTTTGAATATCAAATTTGAATTAAAAATTAAAATATTTAATTATAGTGAATCAAAATTAAAATTAAAATTTTAAAGTAAGCGTGAATTAAATTTTGACGCTTTTAGTTTAAACAATAAACTTAAAATTTGAATTTATCAGAATTCAAAAAAATATATAAAAGTATTCAATGTATATATTAAAAAAATAATTAAGATAGTATATTGCATATATTTTTTAATAAAATATAATATATTAATTTATAAAATATAATTTTTATTGTAAATTTTTGAATAAATATGATGTAAAAATTTATATTAATTTGAAATAAATTAAAATAACTTTTACGACGCATTTGTATGTACACTTGGCGAGTAATTTTTAAAAGTATAGCATAACTTGTTGTTTAAAATATCACAGTATAAAATAAATAATATAAAATCTTAAAAGCATAATTTACATAATATAAGAGTATTTTATTATTCTGAATTTGTGTTATACAAAATTAATACAATTTTTATGATTATAGAGTCAACATCATAAAATCATATATATTTGTTAATTAAGAAAAAATGCGGGTATCCGTAGGTATCCGCAGTAAGGCTGGCAATCCAGCTCGTTGTTCGCGAGTTAGCTCGTGTTTGTCTCGAAATGAGCTTGAGATCGACTCGTTTGTTTAGTAAACGAGTCGAACACGAGCTGTATTTTCCAACTCGTTTAATAAATGAGCCAAACACGAGGTAAGATGAACTCGCTTGTACTCAGCTCGATAATAGCTCGATTATATTTATTTTATATATATATATATATATATATATATATAATATAAATGTATAATTATATTTGTATATAAATAAATGATATAGATTATTATTTTTTTATTTTTTAATCCAACTTTAAAAACGAAACACAACTTATTTATAAAGCGAACCACTTATATTTTAAAATTTTAACAGTTTGATCAAAATCTAATGAATAATATTGCATTAACTACGTTTTACTCGTTTTATTTTTTGTTTCACATGTTATACGCACACAGCCGCCTCTCTCTCTCTCTCTCTCTCTCTATGCCCGAAGACCCCCCGGCAACACCCCCCGGCAACGCTCTTCAGTCTTCACCCTTCGTACACTTCCGGCAGCGCATTCTTTGCCGTTCACATATCTCGATGGAACTCCGGTAGCGACGCTTTCGACAGGTTCGTTCTTCGTCTTTCATGATCTTCATCTTTTTGTTTTCTCCTTTTCTTATGAATTTTTTAAGCAGAATGTAAATAATTTTCTTTTTTGGGCTTCTAATTAGAGTTTGATGTGAATTTTCTTACAGGAATTGAAGTAGATCGTATCCCGCTCAACTTCCTCCCCGTCGAGCAAAATATTTTTGTGAGTAAGATAACAATAATCGAGCCAACGGGCCGAAAATGAGCTATTTCAAATAAATTATGAGCAGATCACGAGTTGGACTTTTCGAGCTAGTCATGAGCTCGAGCAGAAGACGAGCCGACCTTGAACACCTTCGAGCCGATCTCGAGCTTGCTTGAGTTCGGCTCGTTGACAGTTTTAATCCGCGAATTGCTCAAAATGTCCATAATTTAGCGAGTAATTACTCATTTTATTCATAAATTTTTTAGTAGAAAAAATTAGTATATATATTCATAAATTTACGGATAATCTGCGGGCACCGGCGGCTGTGGATAGAAATTGTGAAGTTTAGTTATAGTTGTGTGATCTCGATTATCTGGACATTTGATAGTCTGGTATTTTGTAACTAAATACATAATTAATTACTATGACATCACGTCGATGTTACCAGTTCAACTGGTGAGACCAGCAGTTGAACTAGTAAATTTTTGACCTGATTGTAATTCTGGTCCGCAGCCGGCTCTGAGTTTTAAAATATTAAAATGTACCAGCAGATTTTTATACTTTAGAATGTGTTTGATTCCATATAAAACTATTCTAAAACAATTTTTCTGTTGAAAAGTCGAATTCCGGTATTTATTTGCTGCTAAAACAGTTTTCTCGAAAAATTTTGTTTATAGATTTTGATAAAAAAATGTCTTCGTTTTCTACTCTAACAGAGTGGAAAATGAAAACCCGCTTGTAAAAATTGCGGCCTCGGGGGCAGTGGGCACGCGGTCCGCGAGATACATTTCACCTCGTGTAGGGATGTCAATGGATATGGATATCCGAAATTTTATCCGAACCAGAACCCGAATAAAACGGATATATCCAATGGATATAGATATAAATTTGGATATGGATATCAAAAATAAAAACCCGACGGATATGGATTCGGATATGGATTTTGATTGTACCCGACCCGAATCCGAATCCGATCCGAACCCGAATTTATTTTGTATTTTATATATATATATATATATATATATATATATATATATATATATATATTTGTTGTTTTCCGTGATGCCCATTTTTCTCAATCTTCAATCTATCTTGCCCCCGACATACCTCTCATTTTTTTGTACGCATTTTACGACTAAGGATATATAGAGAGTTATTACGCGAGACTTACGTGCATGATTGCTTTGATTCTTTTTTGTGGTGCATATTTTTAGCAGTAGCTCTCAAGGATCGATACGGTACTAGTCCAAACGATGGTGATAACTTAACAACCAATTTAGTTGTTTGTTGTTGACTCATAAGTGGTGGATTATGTTCCCACGCAAAGGGTTTGGGAGTTGGACCAGAGTGCTTCAGCAAGTACGGAGATTTTTATACTTCTATCTTATTTTTGACAATGAAATATTCGAATCAGAGGTCGGCATAATTAAACATGTTTGCATTATTTGAAGTATATATGTGAAAACCGAGTGATCAAAANTATATAATAATTTTCTATTTATAATTTTTTTGCCATTCAAATATTTTTTTTTCTACAAATCAAATACTACAGAGTACAGAACTCTAATGATAAAGGATCTAATTGGGGCAACTAGAAAAGTTAAAGGCGTCAGAGACCTCCCGTGTAATTATCGATGACAATTAAGTTATTTACCCGTTCACAAAACCCTCTCCTCTGGCACTACTTTTTCCCCTTCCCTTCCGTCCTCTCCTGCTGCGGTCGGACCCCCTTCTTTTTTATCTCCTATCGCCGAAGCCGCCGGCCCTCCCCGCGCCGCTTCGATTTGACTGGTACGGTGAAATATCCAGTCTTCCCTTATCTATCTATCTATCTTTCTATCTGTTTATTTCTATTTGTAGAATATTCTTTTCTTCCCCCCTTCAATGCATACAAGGAGTATATCGACACGATATAGTTTCGTGTCGTGCCGCTAGCGCACTCAAATTTTTTTTTTCTTTAAATTAGTAAGTAATTTTTTCAATAAAATTCAAAATATTTAATAAAAATAAGATAATAAATAATTAAAATATTTTATTGTAAAAAAAATAAATATTTTATATTATTATGTATCGGCGTACATGTATGTTTTTTTGGATCGGAACGCATCGACCCGATTTGACAACAACCGTTTCGGCAAATTTTTGGTACGATCCCGTGTCATGACTTAAATCCTTGCTTGCGTATGCCTATGAAAGAGAAGAGTGAGTTGAACATCAACTGGAGAACACAAAGAACTTACTAATCCTGTTCTTGCTGAAGTTGACTATAAATAATTTGTGTAGGATTGTGTTTTTTGAAGTTAAAGTTCCTACCAACAGTTAAGACTAATTGAAGAAGGACATATTTGCTGATACCAACAATCAAAGCAACAGCAACATGGAGAAAAGCTCAGAACATGCTAATGAAGAGGAATTTCTTCTACTTGACTTGGATGACATCTGTGTGTATTCAGATATACCAGCAAATGCTCCCTATACTCTTTCGGTAAGTATAGTATAATCGATTGCTAGTGTTCCTTTGAACTTAAATTTGTTTCGCCCTGTTTGGATGCATGAATATCTTATTCAGTATATCTTCATGATTTACTTAAGATGAAGAGTGTGATCAAATGTATAAAATCAAATACTATATTCGACCTTCAAGTCTTTTTTTCGAATAAGATGAATTATCTTGTAGGTGAATTATGTTATCCTACCAAATTATGGATATCAAGATCTTTCCAGGAGTAAAAATCAAACTTCTTTCTTATAATCAGACTAAAAAAATTCTTGCATAACTTATTCCAACTTCCAAACAAGGTTTTATTGTTGTCACCTTATTGAATATATATCTACTTTCTCACTTTTAAATCTCCAAAAGTTTTATTGCGTCTTCATTTATTAGTTTTTTTAGTCTTCATTTCTGAAGCTTTTGCTCTACATGGCTAATTAATCAACTTTTTTGGCTTCACAAGTCGGTTCAATATATGTTGTATGAGAAGGGTATTATTATTTGGGTTGAACTCTTTAGTGTGTGACTTACTTTGCTCAATTTCTTTGGTGGCAAATGTGATTTTTATTGCTAAAATTGGTTTGTTCCTCCTCTCTCTGTGTCTTTTCCAACTGTGGGTGAAGGTAAGAAAACGTCTTCCTCGCTCCAAGATCATTAAAATTTGTACTCGCAAAAATTGATTCTAGCATTTTTAAGCTTTATGATAAGTTCCTTTCATTCGGCTCTTTCCTTTTAAATTAGTTTGAGTTCATTATTGATTGCAAGCTATTATGTATAATACAAGTAAAATTTATGGAGTATTTGACGTTGCTTAGTTTTGATGTGATCAAAGTATTTGACATCTGTTTTTAAGGAGTCTAATTTAATTGTCCAGATAGCACCAGATACCAAATTGAATGCTTTTTTCCTTCTTTTCAAGAACATTGCACTTTGTATGTTTACAGCTATGCACCCTTTTCAATCAATATACTAACCATGCAATTTCTTCATATTGTACAGGGTTTGGATACAGCAAATCCTACCTTGGTTATTGGTGATCGTCTAAAGCTGGTAAATGCTACAGCAAATCCTAGCATTTTTCGTAAATGCCACTATACTAGTATACGATGATCTTAGAACTTTCTAGGCAACTGAAAAATTAATTGCAACTTTTCATGCATAACCTCATGTATAAATGCTTTTTTTTTTTTGTTTTTCCCTTTGTTGACTTTTATGAAACTATATTTTGTTCTCTGTTATTTGGAGATTAACATGTTTATTTGTTTCACTTGTTTCTAGACTCCATGATATATATTTAAAAGAACGAAAATTTAGAACATCTTGTCATCTGCACTTGCCATTTTGTTCCCTGCAGCATCTATACCTAGCTAGTACGAATTAAGATGCTTTTATGTAAATCTAATTGTGATTTGTGCTATTTCTGTTACATTGCCTACACTCGATTTCAAAGTTGCTTTCAAAAGTTTTGCAGGCTTAAACCTTTTCCCATTTCTGGGTAAAAGATGGAACTTATTAAGAATAGGTCGGATGTATGAAATATGAACAACACATTTTTGACTGTTCACAAGTAAATCATGCAATTAATTCTCCGTGAACCAGCTTGATATTTATGAAACCTCATAAAGCTGTTTCATAGTCGTTGCTCTTAGAATATTTCAGTTTGATTTTTATCCTGTAACTTGAAAGCTGCTGGTTATGCACATTAAAGTACATTTCTTATCTTGCAACAGATTGGAGAGTACCAAGAAACAATTGGCACGTGTTATATTTTCTCCGAAGGTAATAATCGATTTACTGTTTATTGTACAAGAGTCACTGCTTGATGCAAACTTGGCTGCTCTACAATGAAATAGAGTTGATCATACTATTTACCCTTCATTTTTCTAATCTATAGCAAAAATTTTCTTATCACAAACATCTTGCTATTTCCAATTTTATCCTGTTCTTGAAGTATTTTGTTTTCTTCTTTTATTGTTCAACTTCAAATAAAATCATGCTTTAGACTGATAAATTAGATATTTTGGCAACCTAATGCAACCTTATTAGGAATCAATTACATTTGTTTTCGTTTTTTGAAACTTGTCCTTCTTAAAGAAACAATGCAACCTTACTAGATGTATAGATTGCAAACTATCTACTATTAGGCAGCGCATTTATGGCATAGAGTTTTAGTTAAGCGAGTAATAAAATGAAAAACTGTAGGCAATCAGATAGAATTTGAATTAGAAAAAAGAACGGAAATATAAGCAATACCAAATGTGACCCAAGGATTTGATGCATTTCATTTACTGTGAAATTGAGATCTTAGGATGAGAGGATTCATATTTTATCAAAAAATTTGTTGCCTTTTCCCCGTAATGGCATCGGGACTCTTTTGCTCTCTTTTAATGTTGAAATATATATATTGAATTGGTAAAGAAAACTTTACCTCTCTTCATTGTTATCAGATGGTGAAACTGCAACAAGAAATGCGGATACAAGACCTTCTGAAACGAATCTTATAAATGAGAAACACATCAGTGATTCAAATCAAGCTTCATCGAAGCAGGTTAAACCTGTCGCGAGCCTTTACAAAGCTCTCAAATTCAAGCCGGCCACGGACGACAAAAATGAATCCGAAACTACAACAAAGTGCTTGTAGTTTCAAACAGTATGATCGATATTGCAATTGGTTTTTTTTTTTTTTTTCTTATTTTTTGTCTATTGACAATTATTATAGTGGAATGTATATTTCTCTGTCTGGTTTTCTTCGCTTCGCTTGCGATTCTACTTTGATCAAAAAGCTGCAAGATTACTTTCAGTATGTAACTCCATTTAGGGATCTGATGTGGTATCAGATGCGAATCGAGAATGCAAACTTAGCTCCAACCTTGTTGAATAAGCCACATCAAAAAGTTGCTCTAAAAATTGTATTCCTGGTGGCAGTAAAATCCTAGCAGCTGTTTTATGAAAAATAATAGTCCTAACAGCTGCATGACTCAAACTGATATGTTTGCTTGTGCCTCTGAAGCTCTGTTTTTATTTATTTTTATTTTTTGTGGCTCAAACTCAAAAGTTTGTTATCTCTGTTGTTTGTCAACTTCTTGGCTTTGTTTGACAATTGATTTGTCTGACTGTCTGAGTGTATGAATGACATACTTAGTATTGTTAGATGTGCCTTGAAATTTGGTTATCGACTTTAATTTTACGCCCTTAATTCGTCAACAGCTTCGATATGTGTGATAAGTTTGGAAAAGCATTTGTGAAAGGAAAAATAAATGTCTGCGGTGGGTAGTGGAGATCTTCGGCTAAGAGGCCCGAGTCCATTACAAAATTTTCTTCTTCTTTTTGCCTTAGACGCAATACAGTACTGTAATCACAAACTTTGTACTTCCTTTTTCATAGTGAAGTTTTTTCTCTTGCTTTGTCTGTAGTTTTTCATAGTAAAGTTTTCTCCAATTTCACCCGTAGCTTTTTTTCCCAAAGATTTTTCACGTATATTCTTGTGTTTTTTTTATTGTTCTGTGGTTGGTTTGCCCGTTTTTCACGTTTGTATTTTTTATTTTTGTTTGTGCGCTCGTCATAACGACTATTTCTCTTTTATTATAGTCATATCTCGTGGTGCCGCGGTGATTGATTAATGGATATTATGAAACTTAAGATGTTGAGGACAAATATGCAAACAAGGCTCAAAGTTTAGAATTAAATCACTAACAGATTCTACAACGAGCCAAAGGCAATACTAAAATAGACCAAACCCTTCAGTGTGGTCTAAGATTAGTATTAAACTTATTCTTAAGCTTCAAACTTTGTTTTATTGAAACCGAGCCTTAGAACCTAGTCGAACCCAAATTGTTAGTGATTATCATTCCGTGCACAGAATTTTTTAGCGCATGGGTATTGTACCTCAAAAGAAAACACTTCTATCCCACAGACCTTTTGGGATATTTACTAGGTTATATTTGGATGTATAAATATTTTGTTAGATGTATTTGCTTAATTTATTTATGAGAATATTGTGTATTTGGTAGGTAAGATGTGTGATTAAATATCTAAAATTAGATGTTAGGTCTTGTTTGGTTCATCCATTTTGTGTATGGAATGAAAATTGGTTTGATCAAATCCGGTTAATTTTGTTTGGTTCGCATGAATCGGTTTGGGATTCCTATTCCGGACTGGAATGGGAATGGCCTATTAGCCTTCAATTTGATTCCGGTCTTCTATCCCGGATTGAGATTTCATTCCGGAAGCCCACTACGTTCTCGAAACCTATGTGACCATCTCACCCTCCTTCTCTTCAACTCTTTCTCATCAAAAAAAAAAAAAAAAACCTATCCTCTCTCAAAATCCTATCCCTAACCCATATCAATAAAAGTTTTAAAAATAAATTTGATATTTTTTTTGGAAAACTTATTAGAGAATAGTATTATATTTTTCATAAATTTTAAATAATATAAATTTATATTTGAGAGTAAAATTAGTATTTTAGTATTCTATAATTTTTTTAGTTTATACGAACCAAACAATGAAATGTGAATAACTCATTCCAATTTTCAATTCACAAATAAACCAAACGTCTTGGGAGAGTGGGTCATTCCAATTATCATTCCAATTCATTTCCATTTCATTATCCATTACAATTCCACCCTTGAACCAAACAAGCCCTTATATTCGGTCTTATGTTATTTTTTTAGATGAGATAAATCACGTCGTAGGTTTATCTCACGTCGTAGGTAAAATATACTATCCTATCATATTATGGATGCCAAAATCTTTTAAGTATTGCTCGGATGTCTGAATAAATTATCCAAAAATAGCATACTCGGTATGAGAACTTTCTAATATAACCGTAAATAAGGAGTTCGTCGACTATTGCTTCTTAAAAAAACTTGTTACTCATAATTTAGTAAAATAGCATATTTCATCGAGGTGATTTATCTTATTTCGAAAAAATAATTTGAAGATAAAATACAGTATCGATTTTAAATATTTGAACACACTTCTTCTCAATCAACCGTACAAAATTTTTAAATAATTCGAAGAGATATACCGAACAAAATATTCATATATCTTAAGGAGTAGACATCAAACTCTTTTTTTTTTTTTTAAATCACACTAGAAAATTTTATACTTAAATAATTTATTTCAACGTCCAACAGGGCTCGCACCTTTTATAGTAAAATCAAAAGGACTATTCATAATCTGATCAAGTTGTGTCGAGTCGAGTCATATTTTTCATCCTTAATTTGAATATCTAGCAATGTATTAATGTCCTCGGTCGGTAGCACAGTTGGTTATTAAATCCGCTCGGGACAATCAGAGGCTAAGTACATTGGTTCCGATTGACTAAATCAAGTACAGTGTAAGCATTAAAGCTCCAGCAACTCTTCCAACGAAGTTAAAACATTCAGAGAAAATAAATATGAATCATGCACTGAATCACCAGCAAATATTGCAGCTCACCAAAACACAATGCCCTGATCACTGAATCTTATTTGATCAGCTATTAATTGCAATGATTTTTTTTTTTTTTTTTGAAAGCTATAAATATACATGATATTTGCCCATCTTCATACATAGATATATAGAGAGATCGAGAGATAGATTGTGAACTTGTGAGGAAGAAACCAGAGTGGAGAGATAACTATGTCGAAAGCTTCGTTTATTTGTTTAATTGTTGCGTTTACCTTCGTTAGTTTTGTCAATGCAGGTGATTATTATTTCGAAGTACTAGATGCTGAGCCATTATTCTCTGAAAACTTATATATTTTTATATTTAACACTTTTCTTTACGTCTAATACTGAAGATTTAGCCTGGCGTGATTCGAAATCAAGACCTCTTACTCTCGTACTATGTTAAACTAAATGACACAACCATTATTCTCTAAAAACTTAAGATGATGATAGAGAACAGTGTTTAAATATTTTTGTATTTAATAGCATTGAATATATAAATATAAAAATACCATTTCTATCGGCTTAAACTTTTAGAGAACAGTAGTTATTTCATATAACTTAATATAATATTGAAGTTGGAGCTTAACAAATTGACTATCCTATTTTTCAAAATTTTGATTTTACTACCTAATTTTTCAATTTGTTTGATTTTAGTCGGCCAACATACTTTGACATTAAAATTTAAACTGATTACTTATTTTAATAAATTTGTAGTTATGAGAATTGTACGAAATATGCTAATTAAATATGTAAAGATAAATAACGCATTCAAATTGTAAAGTTAAAGTATTGTTCACTATTTCAAATCAAACAAACTGAAAGATTAGATAACTAAAGTAAAACTTTGAAAAATTTCATAGCCAATTCAAAATAGTTTATAATTCAAATAATTTTTTTTCTTTTTTGTTTTCTTCTGGAAAGTATCGATCACCCGATCGACTAACATACTTTTTTTTTTACTTTTATTTTTCTCTCTTTATTTTTTTTTCTTTTATGTAGAGTCGAGCAACGCTGGAACAAATGATGTAAGTCCATTACCTTGTTTGAGCTTTTTCTTTTTTTTTTCTTTTTGTTTTTTTATTTTTTCTGGCTACGTCCTACTTGCCAATTTGCATTATATATATAGAGCTAAACTGTGGTCTAGTGCTTTCTTTTTTAATATAAGTACATCTAGAGCTAATATTATATATACTGAACGTGTCATTAATTCATTAATACATCTCTTATTTCAATCCCTGTCGTTGACAGAGCTATTTTCGTACGTAATTTTTCAGATGATAGAATGACTACTAGATCTTAAGCAGTCTATGGATGATGTGATAGATCTTTTTTCTCTATTCTTTATATAACAATATAATTTTACTAATTTACTTAATTATAAAAGAAAAAAAAAACAATTATGACGGTTTTTTTTTTTTTGCCGCAGTCCAATACATGGTGCATCGCAAGGCCAGTGGCGGACGTAGGTAGAATACAAAAGGATATTGATATGCTGTGCACTGAGCTAGACTGCAGCATTATCAAGCCGGGCGGCTCCTGCTACATACCAGACACCGTCCCCGACCACGCCTCCGTCCTCTACAACCTGTACTACAAGCAACACGGCGCTGATCGCAACGCTTGCGACTTCGGCGGCGATGCCATGGTCGTCACATCCAACCCTTGTAAGCTACAATCAACTCATACCCAAAAAAACGAAAAAGAAGTAAAATTGTAAAAACCTTATCTGAGTTATAGCATATATTGATATAGATATCTGAACTTCAAATTATTTTTTGGTACTACTTACCTTTTACAGTACTTGGAATTTAATGGAATGTTTTATTACTTGACAAAGTACTTCGTTGGAAATTTTACAACTTAAGTTAAAACTCTAAAAGTTCATGCATATAGTTCAAAAACAGTACAAATGATTAAGTAGGGAAATTAAACTTCGAGTTTTAATTTAAACNGCTATCCGCTTCGTTTATTTCATTTTAAAAATAAATATAGCTAGAAATGTGAATCAACTAGAATTTGAATTTAGATTTTGGGTACCAACCACCAAATTCTTTGCCACTTGCTTTAGGTACAATCATTATAAAAAAAAGAAAAAAAAATTTAGTAACGAAATATATTTGTCTCATGATGCGCATGTTTGACTTTTGTTTCAGCATTTGGGCCGTGCAAATTTCCTTGAAGAGGCTACCTTTGGAGCGGTTTGATGGAGCTTAGCTTACCATTATATTTATACTAGTGAAATATCCAGGCGATACTGCGGATCTAAAATATTTTTATAATAAATTTTATTTTTTTAATATTTTTATATAGTTTTATAAGTCTAATTATTAATTAAATAAAAATTATATAAAAATAATTTAATAGTTAAATCTTAAAATTGATATATGCCTAAATAAATTTATACATCACTTTATTTTATAAAGATTTATATGAGAAAGATTTGAGATAAATCTATCAAAATAATTTTTAAAAAATCAATAGATAGAAGGGAAGTAAATTTGGTTAGACATAAATTCTTAAAATAATAAATTAATTAATTAAGTTATATTATTATACATTCTATATATATATATATATATTAATATCTATATGTATATTTATATATATATATTAATATATTATATATAACAGCTATAGTTTTTAAAATTTCACTTTAAAACTTTAATTATGTATATTTTTTATATACAACGAATAAATTTTAAGTGAATTTAAAGTTAAATCTATCATCGTTAAATTTTATGTATATGATTATTAGCATATTATTAATAAAAATTAATTAATTCATAAAGTTTAGAGATTAAACATTTTAGTTCTTGAAGAAATTTAAATATGTATTTATTTTCATACAATGATATTTTACTGATTTAAATAAATCTAATAATGTAAATTTTTATTTATCCGATTAATTACCCGTATATTAATATAAATTAATTTTTATAATTTTAAGAGTTTAGAGATTTATAAAACTTTAATTATTGAAGTTACAAAATTAGAAATAAATATTATAAGTTAAAATTTAAATTCTAGAATTTGAGAGAGTATAATAATATAATAATTAAACTTTAAAAAATAAAAAATATCAATTTTAAAATTTTGATATCAATAAAAATTAATATTAAAATTTATCTATATATAATATATTATATATATATATATAACTATGAATATAATATATATATATATATATATATATATTCATATTATATAATTTAAAATAGATTGAGAGTTTAAAATAAATAAGGGAAACTTCAAAAACCCCCTGTGGTTTCGTAGTTTCTCCCTTCGCCCCCCTTGTTGGTTTAAAATGTATCAATTTGCCCCCCTGTGGTTTTATTTTTCTCTTTTTCTTATCAATTTTATTATTATTTTTTTTCTTAAATCAGTAATAAGGTTAAAATTAAAGGGTACTAAAGTGAATATTTGATAAATCTAAATGGATATCTGAAGTTTTTTGTATATAATTTAATGAAATATTAACGAAAAAGCTACCGAAAAGATAAAAACGAAACCACAGGGGGCAAATTGATACACTTTAAACCACAGGGGGGCAAAGTGAGAAACTACGAAACCACAGAGGGGGTTTTTGAAGTTTTTCCAATAAATAAATAGGCTATTGGATGCACTGTTTTGATTTCGAATGTTTTTTCGGTGGTTATGTATTTTGATCATGGATATTGAGTACTGTTTGTCGGATAGTTTGGTGCTAATCATTAATCCCAAAAGCTCGAACTCTTAAAAAGTAAGAATGAGCCGTCAAGGATGAAAAATCTCCTCTCTACTATGATTTTCTCGTCTCCCTATTCGGCAAGGTACTTGCTCATTTAACCATTTAAGTCAACAATCCCCTCTCCAGCATATGGGCATATTTGCAGCATGCGGGAATCAAACCCGTTGGCACTAACCATTAATCCCATGGATATTGAGTACTGTTTGTCGAATCGTTTGGTGCTAACCATTAATTCCAAAAGCTCAAGCTGTTAAAAAGCAAGGACGAGCCGTCAAGGATGAAAAATCTCCTCTCTACTATGATCTCCTCGTCTCCATATTTGGCGAGATGCTTGCCCATTTAACCATTTAAGTCAACAACCCCCCCTCCAGCACCTGAGCCCATTGGCGCTAACCATTAATTCCAAAAGCTCGAGCTGTTAGAAATACGCAATCAATTCACTTAAAGCCAACATAGCCTCCCGCAACAAGACAAGACAGGATGCTGGTCCATTTAAGCCAACAATCCCTCCCTCCAGCACTTGCACATATTTACAGTAACGGGAATCGAACCTGTGATCTCTGGCTCTGATACTAGTTGTCGGATTGTTGGCACTAACCATTAATCCCAAAAGTTCAAGTTGTTAGAAATACGCAATCAATTTACTTAAAGCGTACAGATACAGCGCCCACGGATCTCAATTGTAACTCGGCCCATCCAGCCACACGCCATTTTGAACATGAGTCTGCCCATCTAACCTTACATCATTTCGAACGTGACTCGACCCAACATAACCTCCAGCCATAAGGCAGGATACTGACTCATTTAAGCCAACACTGTTGAGAACATATTTTATTTGATCATATGTGATGCCTTATTATTGTGGATAATAAAAATAAAAATTAAATTTAAAAATAAAAGTAGGGAAAAAAATAATGTTTACGTGATTCGGCAATTGTTTACTATATCTACGAAAAGAATAGAAAAAATATATNTTTTACAACTTAAGTTAAAACTCTAAAAGTTCATGCATATAGTTCAAAAACAGTACAAATGATTAAGTAGGGAAATTAAACTTCGAGTTTTAATTTAAACTGTGCTGTACGTATTACATTTTTTACCAGAGCTTTCCTTGCTGAATTATTCTTTTTGGAGATAATTAAACATATGCTTAGTTTATTGATTAAGATGTAATGTATGGGTGTGTGTGTGTGTGTTTGACTCATGGAAATGATGTGTCTCTTGTTTCAGCAATCGGAGTGTGCATTTATCCGTGAAGGCGAAGCAGATAAAGAAGAAGGGCTTATGTTTAGGGTATGGGGTGAATAATGAGATCGATGCTCTTGGATGTATTGCTCTACTTTGAGCAAATTTATTTGGTGCTTATGTATTGTGTATTAATTAATTTTCTTTTCAATCTCTCTCTCTCTCTCTCTCTCTCTCTCACGCGCGCCTTCTCTCTCCTCCTCCTCAAACTAGAATAGTTCTAGAATGAATGATTTCATGGAAAGCATGGAAGTATAGTTACGTACTATCAGCGCGCACAAATCATCAAAATACTTCTTTTGCCCCTTCCTTAAGAGCAAATAAAAAAAAAAATAGTGATAGTAGAAGAGTATCTCTAAAAAGGCAAAATAATAATTTTACAGAGATAATAGTTGTTGCTAACAGTTTACTAACCGAATTTAACTCTAAAGGTATATTTGATATAACTTGAATATGTTTAATATTAGTCTTCTAAGAGAGGTAAATTAGAAAGTCGAAAACTTTTCAGAGATATATAAGCAATCGTCCCCATCTACATAGCTAGAATAAGCAACCATTACACTTAAAAAAAAACAATTCTTTTTTTTATTTATAGTTAAAGTTTTGTTTAACATAAGTACTTCTTAAATAATTACTTGGAATTTCATACATAATTGTCAAAGCTAGCATTATATCTCAAAGTATGTTGTATCACGTGACTGCACCCCTATCAAGCCTCAGGGCCTGAACATTTTAAATAAATTGCCAACTCAACATATATTTTCTTTATTTGGCAAAATAGCCCGGGATCTTAACTTTAAATTCTATCAGACTCCTAGTCTTATTAAATTTAAATTTAAATTTAAATTTAAATTTACATCTCAAATTTGATTATCTATTGAATTTTATTAGATTTTTGTGATTTAAAATTTATTAAGGTCTTTTGGGCAACTCAATAATTAATAGGCTTTGGGAGGCCAACTAAAATTTTCATGTGTGAGGTTTAATCTTACATTGAAAACTAAAAGAGTGTTGATGGTGTATATATATTCATTTATTCTCAAGCTAATTGTTTGGGAGAAAATGAGAGTTATACTCTTGTTTAAACATACACACGACACGAGCATGAGTAGAGCCCGGCCGAGCGGGCGGCGGTGCGCGGTTCATACACCCGATTTATTTTTTTACTTTTTCGGTTTTATCTTTATTCTAATTCTAATCTTAATTCTAATTCTTATCCGTGTAATTTTAGGCTTATCTTGTTCTACACAGATTTGACGTGTTGAAGCAAAATTCTCGCCTTAATTATATAATAATATATTGGAAAAGGTTGCGTGAGTTTAATAAAGAACCCGTCCTCTACCTCGTCTTTCTCTACTTTCTCGTCATTAATCTTTTCTGCGGATTTTCGCCAAGTTTTATTTGTTGGATCTGAAGCTTGTTGGATTCGTCTTACGCCACCTTGAAATCGTGCCGACGGGATGGAATGTGGTAGTTGTATCACTGAAAATAATTGCCAGGAAGCCTCGCACGTGGAGGAATAATTTCGCTTTTAGGACAGTGCTCTGCATTCATGTTTCGATCCACAGGCCATACTTAAACCTTTTCTTTACAGTATTTGTTATTTAATTTCTTCTCGGAATTTTTTTAAATTTGAAATTAAACTTTCGAATTATTTTTAAGAAATATTTTACTAAAAGATCAGATATATAGACTTTTCCAACATTATCTCTATAGCCAAAATGTCAGAGGATGTGTGAAATGTAGTAAATTAGAAAATATGGATGATTGATTAGCTAGCAATTGTCCAATTGAAACCTCATGGAATCAGGATGAGCAGTACTAATCTTTTAGGTGTCGGAAGTTCGAAAGCCATTTAAATATTTACAAATGATGGTTTTTGAAATATTAATGGATCTGATGATAATTAACCTTAAACACTTGCTGATTTTGTAATTGAAAAAATAAATATTTATGGTTCTGGTGGTGATTAATTAAGCATTACTAGTTGTTGAGGTGTCCATACGAGGATGTAGATAAGTCTCCCCCACACCTTGGTTTAAGAAATAATGAGAGCATATGTGTGAGAGAGAGAGAGAGAGAGAGAGAGAGAGAGAGAGTTTTACTCTCTTTAATCACCTTACCCCTCAGTTATAGCTACAAATACATGTTGCAAAATAACAGAAAGCAATAAGGTAGGTATGGTAAGAGTAATATTTTCCTCTAAGTTGATGTGTCTACTTTATATTAGATTTCATTTTATATTTTTTTGAGAGATAGGTAGTATGCTACCTGTTTCATTTATTGCTTTTAGAAATAAATTTAGCTGGAACTGTAAATCAATTAGGATTCGAACTTAGGACCTTAGATACCAACCACCAAGTCCTTTGCCACTTGCGTCAGGGACAGTCGGTATTAGATTTCATTTTGTAACACTTTAAATTTTGTATGGAATAGGATTTGCCAAAAAAGGGTACATCTGAAAAGATTGACATGATGAAATAACATCTCATGAATAAAGTGCTTTATCTTGAGATTTTTATGACTGCATTTAGTTAAAGAACTAAATATTTGAGGATAATATTTGTTATTTTAGGGTTTATTTGGTTAGGAGATAAATATGGAATAAGCAAATCTATTCTCTTTACTCTACTGAATGGGTGGAAAATAGTAATGCAGTTTACAAGGAAGAATTACTTCTTTTTGCCTTCCTATGAGATTGCTATTTTTGGCTTTTATTCTCCCCTTTAATGATAATTCATGCACTACTGCACTAGTTTTTATCTTTTTAACTAATTAAGTTCTTAATTCTTTTATTAATTAAGTTATAAATGATTATAAAATGTTGCTAATTAATAATTAATGAACTTATTTAATAACTAACTACTATCTAATTAAACACTTTATTTATTCATAAAACTTATTTAATAACTAACTATTATCTAATTAAACACTTTATTTATTCATTTTTATGTCAGAACCTAGTTCAACAAAGGGCTTGGTGGTTGGTGTCTGAGATTCCAAGTTCGAATCCTCGATGATTCACATTTCCAGCTAAGTTTATTTGTAAATAAAATAAACGAAGTGGGTAGCATGCCTATCTCTCTCAAAAAAAAAAAAAATTTGTCAGAACCTAGTGGTGCTATGAGATAGTGGAAAAAGAAAAAAAAATATTTTCTTTGAGTTACCATATGCACATAGAGAAAAATATGTTTGATAATTATATTGATACTTTATTAAAACTTGATTAAAAGAATAAAAGGCAATCCCAAAACATGACTGATTTATTAGAAATGGGCATTAGACCTAAACTCCATCCCATGTTACTTGCAAATGGTAAGACACAGATACCTCCACTTCTCTTCAGGATGTTCCAAAAGGAAAAAAAAGAATTTTGTAAAATTATCAAAAATATTAAAATGCCAGATAGTTACATTTCCAATATTTCACTACGTGCGAATGTTAGTGAATATAAGATTAGTGATCTTAAAAGTCATAATTATCATATTTTGATTTAGGATATACTATCATTGGCATTAGGATATTGTAGGCCATCAAAGGAAATGACCGTAATAATAATTGAGTTGGCAAATTTTTTTAATCATTACGTTCGAAGGTTTGGATGTGAATGAACTTGACAAAATATAATATTATATACTACCCTTATGCTTTGCCACATGAAATTTTTTTTTTTTACCCTTATTCTTCACTATTATGGTTCACTTAATAATTCATTTAATAAAGAAGATAAAACTCAATGTGATTCGAGATCAATGGAGATAATTAATTTAGTAGAGAAGATAAAACTCGATGTGATCTGAGATCAATGGACCAGCCTAATAGCATATTGATGTATTGAGTAAAGAAAGATGTAACAAACTTTTATAGCAATTATGCCAATATTAGTAGGTTCATTTTTAACATAGATATTTATTTTTTTCTCGTATTTTGTGAAGTGAATTTTGCTTTTTGCGAAAAAGATGAAAATGACCTGTACATCAGATAGGAAACGTTATGGAAGAAAGCAAAAAGAAATTTTGATGGCTCGACATTAAAATTTATTTTATTTTATATGATGTTTTATGTCTTTCTATCATTTTCAAGTTTTGTTTATAATTATAGAAAATTATTCTTGGCAAAAAAATATGATCTGTTAGCTTTAGGAAGGTAACCCATAAAAAAATAAAAATTTTGTAAATAAGAATCTGACACAAGATATCTTGCTATGAAACTTTTCTTAATGTTATGGGTTCTAAGTACCGTGGATGTGTGAAGGGCCTCGGTTTGGAGCCACGCTAAAATCATATTATGGCATGAAATATGTGAAACATATGAACCTGCCTACAAGGAGCGAATCAAGTGAATGCCAATTAGATCTAGAAGGTAGAAAGCCTAAGGGGAAACTAAAACAAATAAAAAATAATATGAATGAATTTAATACAGAAGTTTTTATTAGGAATCCGGTACTTACTCTGGTACCGAATTTTAAGAATCTATAACTCTCTTTGGTACCGACTGCTATTGATTCGGTACCAGATATTGGAATTCTACAATGGAAGCGTCGAATCGAATTTTTACTATAAACTCATCTCTTCAACAGAAGCTGATACAATCATAAAATAAAGAAAAAACCAAACAGAAAATATACGGGTAAATAATTAAATAAGAAAAAATTACATCTGATTTTTTTTTCTGCAATAGAGTAGATACAATCCGAGCCATGTTAGACAGTCCATAGGCGGTTGGTACCTCTATGAATTGTAAAGGCAGTTTAAACCATCTCTGTGATTATCAAAAATCGCCTATAAAACCGTCTTTTTCCTATATGAGAAGGTTTTGATAAATTTAATTGCTAGATTCATTCAAATTAGAAGTTTGGGGGATTCCATTCTAAAAAACATTTACTCCTAATAAAATCATACCAAATTTTTAGCAAATCTGTACTAATTAATTGGTGTTAATGAACTCCTTATCCTCCCCTAGGAGCCACTATAAAAACCCCCTCGGTGAGAAACATTATGTTGTGCTTTTTCGACGCAATAATAAAAAAAAAAAAATCTATATTTTCATTGTTTGTGAGGAAGACACTTTGAAGCTATTTGTCAATGGCAAACGTTTTCTTTATCTTTGCATTGGCCTGCATTTCTTGCACCTTTGCCTACGCAGGTTTTGTTTTTCCTTTTTTTTTTTAATAAAATTTCTATTGGTGATTTATCACGCTACACATTTGTTAATTATTCTATTTTTGTTTTCCCTTAAAAACTATTGAGAATGTAGCACTTTTTAATGTAGCACTTTTAATTCACATGTAACGCCAATTAATTATTTATCAAATTCTGATTTGGGTATTGCTTCTTTTCAATGTAGATGTAAACGACAAGGGAATCGGGGTAAGTTGGAATTTAGCTAACCCGTTCGTGAAATTGTGAACAAAGCTTTTGATAGCGTTATTGGCCGCTTCTCGAAAATATATTTCTTGAAGGTGATAGGAATGATTTGAATTCTTATAAAAGTACCGAATAATTTTATAATTTGCTAGCAGAAGACGTGGTGCATCGCGAACACCGTGTTTCCGCGTGAAGATAGGCTTCAGAAGGACATGGACGCGCTGTGTAAAGTGGTAGACTGCACCCCCATCAGGCCTGGCGGCAGCTGCTACATTCCATAGTTAGTTAATTCGGATTCGGCAAAAATTCGGTACGGATATAATTCGAATAAAATTCGTCTTTTAATTTTTAATTCGTTAAAAAATACGGCTAAAAAACGGATTCGGTAACCAATTAAAAATTCGGAATAAAAAATACGGCTATATATTAAATATATAATAATTAATATACTATATATATTATTATTATAATTTTTATATATAAATTAAATATATTCATATATTAATAATAAACATATATTAATAATATATAAGATTTATATATTTAAAAATATTAATAAATAATTACAAATTTATAAATAAAATATCATATAAATATTTCTATATTAAAAATAAAAATAAAATATATATATAATAAATAAGTATATATATATACTAGTATATATATTATATATATATATATAGTATATATATATATATATATATATATATATAAGAGAGGGAGGTCCACAGGTCCACTGTGGACCTCCCCTCATGCGGTCCACGAGGTGGAAATGGCCTCGTGGACCGTGTGCACCATCCATGCCTTATGGGCCCCGATTTTTGTCCTGTTCATCTTTTTTTTTCTGCCGAGGCGAGACGGGATCCGCAGCGTTGCTCGAGGGCGGCGCGAGGGCGGCGGAGGACGACGACGACGTGAGCGGTGACGAGACAGGATCCGCAGCCGTGGCCCTTGCTCCTGGCGCCGGCGAGGGCGGCGGAGGACGACGACGACGCGAGCGGCGACGACGCGACCCTCGGCCGATCGCCGATTTTTTGGGCGATTTATTCGTGAATCGCGAATAATTCGTGAATAATTATTTTTGAGAAAAAAATTGCGTTTTTTTCCTAATTTTTTGAAAAAATACGGAATGCTCCGTTTAATTCGTATTTTTTAAAAGTACGCGAATTATTCGCGTATTAATCGCGAATTAACTAACAGAGCTACATTCCCAATTCTGTCGTCTTCCACGCATCCTACGTCTTCAAATCCTACTACAGGGCCCACCACTCGCAACCCTCAGCCTGCCACTTCGACGGGGACGCTCTCATCGTTATAAACGACCCTTGTAAGATGGCTAATATATATATAGAGTTGGACTGGGCTATTATTAGTAACAAAATTCTATTATTCCTATTAGTTGTTTAGGCTTTGGATCAACTTTTTTTAATTATTTCTAACCATTAGATTAAATACTATAACCTAGTAGGGACCACTCAATCCTAGGGGCACCACTCAACTTTAACCGACTAATATCATCCCGATCCTACAATTTTTCATCCAAGGGTTAAAAACTTGATAGCAAAAAAAATATTTTACTATTAATAGTATTCCGGCCTAATTATATATATATATATATATATATATATATGAGTGAGGCTACTATGCTATCGGAAGCACGGAGCCTTTCGTACTTCCAGCTCGTTTTCGATGTTGCGGCTTTCAAATCGTCGATCGGCTCCGTTAAACTTGATCTAGAGTATTTGAAGTACTAAGGAAAATAAATTTTATGATTTATACGATATCATTTGCCTAGTTGATCGACATGGGCCTCAAAATCAACAAATTTCAGATGGCCGTAGTGAGCCTTTGCAAGTTCAACGCGTGTAGAAATATCCAAATCCAAGTAAAACTTTGAATAGAAAATCCTTTATACTATATAAAACAAGATCAACATTTTGATAAATACTTTAATGTCACATTATTACATTTTGTAAGATTTTATTTTCAAAGCGTTTGAGCCCTCTCTCGTTACAAGGCCCCAAATGATATCGTAAAATCATAAAATTATTTCTGAGTACCTTCAAAATACCTAGATATTTAACGACTGATCGACGATACGAAAGCCGCAACATCGAAAAACTAGCTGGAAGCACGGAAGGCGCCGTGCTTCCGATAGTCATATAGCCTCACTCTATATATATATATATTATATATATATATATACTAATATATCTATTATCATATATATATATAATTGACTTACTATACTATCTATGTACCGAGCTCCGTACTATAAGTGTTTGTTTCGATCTTAGGGCGTTTCAAATCAATGATCCGACACGTTAAATATGATCTAGGGTTATAATGTTCTTAGGAATAAAATTTTGGTTTTTTTCGATATGTTTACTTAGTAAAAAATTATATCAAATGGACGGTGAAATTGAATAATCTTTAAAATTTGAGTATAGGACTTAAATTCAAGATCAAGAATGTTAACTTAATCTATATAGTTTAAAATATTTTCTATCAAAATTTCTGAAAGAAACATAGTATTTCTACACTCGTTAAACTCCCCAAACTCGTCATAATAAGCCTTGAAATTGACAATTTTGAAATGTTGATTCCCCCATTAAAGGAAAAACATATGTCGAAAAAAATAAAATTTATTCTAGAATACTTAAATACCCCTAAAAGATCAATTTAAGCGTGTGATCGTTGATTTGAACCTTTACAGATCGATAAACCAAGCACTATAGTAATCGAAGCTCGGTATATAGATAGTCATAGTAGCCTAGCTATATATATATAGTATATACATATATATAGATCTAGAAGTGGAATACTATCGCGCAGTAACGGGGTCCGTGTCACCCATGTTGTTTTTCAATGAGCGAGCCTCTTAAATCGACGATCGACCGTTGACATTGATCTATACCCACTTAAGTGTTTAGAAACCAAATTTCAATCTTTTCGATATTCTTTGCTAAATGATCAAAGGGTTTTCAAATTTTATATTAATGGTAGATATGATCATCGTTTTCTTGTTAACGGTTTTTGTAAAACATCGAAATCAATTAATTTTTGGTTAGAAATTTTTTAAACTATTTAGAATATAGATCTATACTCTCCGATATGATATAAACATTTCTATCATCACTTTTAAGTATATTCATTTTTTACGCGTTCATTTTTAACGTGCACTTTGATGGACAAGAAACAATATCGCGAAAAGCATGAAATTTGATTTTCTAAATACTTCAAGTGAATAGAATTTATGTCAACGGTGCTTGATCGTCGATTTGGAGGCAAACGGAGTTCCTTCTACTGATAGTACTTCCTACCTATACAATAATAATATATAATATATATATATATACTATATATAACTATCTATCTATTAATAGGATAGGCAACTTGCCTATCAAGTTTTCTTATGATCGGATTTTCGAATCGTATGATCGGAGCCCGTTGAATTGATCTAGTAGTATTGAAATATCTAGAAATAAATTTCAATAAATTTGATATGGTCTTATATGGTGATCAAGTGTCGTAAAATCGGACAATTTTTACCCCGCCTATTATGAGGTCGTTTGTTGTTTAACGGATGAGCACAAATTACCAAATTACTTGAAATTTTGATAAAATTTTTTATACTATTTACGATAGTTTGATAACTTCTGATTACGAACTGAGAAATCTAACCTCTATTTTAAGAAGTGATTATTCTATGCGTTCATTTTAACTCCTAATGACTTGATAATGATTTTAATATACAAAATTTGTTTCTAAACATTTCTAATTGTGTAGATCAACTTAAAACGATGCGATTTTCAATTTTGAAGTTCCCGATCAGTTCAAAATCGACTTGATAGAAAAGGGTCAATCTTATATAGGATAGTAGCGCGACCCTATATACTATATACTACTATATATGAGCTAGCTAATACTATCAGTAGCAACACGCGCTCCGTGGCCATCCATCTTGTCTTTTATGGATGAGCCTCCCCAATAACGACGATCGCCCTGTTGAACGTGCCCCCTGATCTTACCACTTGAAGTGTTAGAAATCAAATTTCATATCATTTTTGATATTGTTCTTCTTATCCATCGAGTGGACACAATACATGAACAGCTGAAAATAAATGTGATTTTAAAAAATTGATATAGCGATCTTGTAATCAAGGATCAAGAATATAGACTATGCTTTTAAATAGTTTTAAAAAATTTTCTAACAAAAATTTCAAGTGATTGGCATATCTTTACGCGTTAAACAAGAAAACGTCTCATATCGCGCCATTAAAAAATTACAAATTTAAAACCCTTTATCAATGTAGTAAATGTGATCAAAAGATTGAAATTCTATTTCCTAAACACTTCAAGTGGTATCGATCATGTTCAACGGTCCAATTGTCGATTTGGAGGCTTCATACCTCCGAAAAAATCGGGTGGCAACGGAGCCGCGTTTGCTATCGACGATTCTGTAGCTCAATATTATATATATATATAATATATATATATATATATAATATATATATATATTATATATATATATATCGATGTACATTTTACATAGAATTTTTTTATTTGAAAATTTTTTTTTTCTTTGAAAGATAGATAGCATTGCTATCCGCTTCGTTGATTTCATTTTAAAAATAAATATAGCTAGAAATGTGAATTCAACTAGATTTTGAATTTAGATTTTGCCTCCGGTACCAACCACCAAATTCTTTGCCACTGGCTTTAGCTACAATCATTATAAAAAAAAGAAAAAAAAATTTAGTAACGAAATATATTTGCTCATTGTATGCGTCATGTTTTTGACTTTTGTTCAGCATTTGAAGGCCGTGCAATTTCCTTGAAGAGGCTACCTTTGGAGACGGGTTTGATGCCGAGCTTACTTACATCTATAATTTATATAGTGAAATATTCCAGGCGATACTGCGGATTCTAAAATATTTGTTATAATAATTTTTTATTTTATTTTTTATATTTTAATATAGTTTTTAAGTCTAATATTAATTAAATAAAAAATTATATAAAATAATTTAATAGTTAATCTTAAAAATCTGATATATGCCTAAATAAATTTATACATCACTTTATTTTATAAAGATTTATATGAGAAGATTGAGATAAATACTATCAAATAATTTTTTAGAAAATCAATAAGATAGAAGGAAGTAATTTGTAAATAATTAACTTAATAAATTAATTGAATTAATTATATATATATATATATATATATATATTATATATATATATAATATTATATATTTATTATATACTATATATATATATATATATATACACTATATTTTTAAAATTTCACTAATTTAAATTATGTAATTTTTTATACAACGATATTTTAACGTTGATTTAAATTAAATCTATCATGTTTAATTATTATATGATTTTATTATGACAATTATTAATAAAATTAATTAATCTTCAGTATAAGTGTTAGATATTTAAAATTTTTAGTTATTGAAGAAATTTAAATTATGTATTTTTTCTATACAATGAATTTTACATTTATTTAATTAAATCTAAATATGTTAAATTTTTATTATCCGATTTATTACCCGTATTATTAATAAAATTAATTTATAATTTTATAGGAGTTTAGAGATTTTAAAATTTTAAATTTGAAGTTACAAAATTAGAAATAAATATTTATAAAGGGTTAAATTTAAATTCAGGGAATATTAAAGTATAAAATATAAAACTTTAAAACTTTAAAATAAAAAATATCAAAATTTAAAATTTTGATTCAAAAAATATAAAATATATATATTATTATATATATTATATATATATATATATATATAATATATTATATATATATATATATATATATATATTATATATATATATATTTAAAATAGATTTTGAGAGTTTAAAATAAATAAGGGAAAACTTTCAAACCCCCCTGTGGTTTCGTAGTTCTCACTTCGCCCTGTGGTTTAAATTATCAATTTGCCCCCTGTGGTTTTTATTTTTCTCTTTTTCTTATCAAATTTTCATTATTATTTTTTTTCTTAAATCAGTAATAGGTTAAAATTAAGGTACTAAAGTGAATATTGATAAATTCTAAATGGGATATCTGAAGTTTTTTGTAATATATTTAATTGAAATTATTAACGAAAAGCTAACCGAAAAGATAAAAAACGAAACCACAGGGGGCACAAATTGATACACTTTAAACCACAGGGGGCAACAAGTGCAGAAACTACGAAACCAAGAGGCCGGGTTTTTGAAGTTTTTCAATAAATAATAGGGCTATTGGATGCCACTGTTTTGATCTCGAATGTTTTTTTCGGTGGTTATGTATTTTTATGATCTGGATTATGAGTATGTTTGCTCGGATAGTTTGGTGCCTAATCATTACCAAAAGCTCGAACTCTTAAAAAGTAAGAATGAGCCGTCGAAGGTTAGAAAAATCTCTCTTCTACTATGATTTTCTCGTCTCCTATTCGCACGGTACTTGCTCATTTAACCATTTATTCAACAATCCCTCTACCAGCTATGGCATATTTGCAGCATGAGGGAATTCAAACCCGTTGCGCCTTAACCATTAATCCCATGGATATTGGTACTGTTTGTTCGAATCGTTTGGTGCAACCATTAATTCAAAAGACTCAAGCTGTTAAAAGCAAGCGTTCGAGCCGTCAAGGCATGAAAAATCTCTTCTCTACTATGATCTCCTCGTCTCCATATTTGGCGAGATGCTTGCCCATTTAACCATTTAAGTCAACCACCCCCCCTCCAGCACCTGAGCCATTGGCCCGTAACCATTAATTCCAAAAGCTCGCGAGCTGTTAGAAATACGCAATCAATTCACTTAAAGCAACATAGCCTCCCGCAAAACAAGACAGGACAGATGCTGGTCATTTTAAGCCAAACAATCACCTCCTCCAGATTGCACATATTTACAGTAACGGGAATCGAACTGTGGATCTCGGCTCTATACTAGTTTGTCGGATTGTTGGCACTAACCATTAATTCCCAAAAGTTCAAGTTGCTTTAGAATACGCCAATCAATTTACTTAAAGCGTACAGATACAGCGCCCACGGATCTTCAATTGTAACTCGGCACCATCCAGCCACACGCCATTTGAACATGAGTCTGCCCATCTAACCTAACATTCATTCTCGAACGTGACTCTACCAACATTAACCTTCCAGCATAAGCAGGATACTGATCATTTAAGCCCAACACTGTTGAGAACATATTTTAATTTGACTCATATGTGATGCCATTATTGTGGATATAAAAATAAAAATTAAAATTTAAAATAAAAGTAGGGAAAATAAATTAATGTTTACGTGATTTTCTGGCAATTTTTCTATATCTACGAAAAGAATAGAAAAAAATATATTTATACATATAAAAATAAAATATAAATTGATCATATTATTTCTTTCCTTCAAATAAAAAAATCAAAGAATCTTATAATGAAAATGCGTCATTTCTTATTTTTTTTAAAAATAAAATTTTTAAATGAAATAACGGATAAAGACCACTTCGCAAACCTTTAATGATAAAAATCAATCATGTCAAAAAATTTATACTGTTACTTTCTTTATTTTTTTTTTTTTTTTTTTTTTTTTTTTTTTTATTTTTTTTTTTTTCTTCGAAAGATCGAAACGGCTCAAATAAACTGATTGGGTTATCACAACTCCGGCCACTGCGACTTCGGACTCCCGCCGCGTTTGTCAGGGGTTGGCTTTTTCGCTCTTCAAAATTCTCGCGCGGCGCTCAAGTGTCGCACACCCGAGCCAACCTTCTCGGAAGTCCCTTAGCGGACACGTCTTCCAGACTTAACAGCGGAATACCAGATCCAAGCAGTGCCAGGCTTGCCCTCCTCCCGAGGACTTACAGCCGACCCTTCGCCTGTAATCGAACCTCGTCGAAACTCCCCGAGTTCCCAAACGAGACCCAATACGAGGTTGGCCACCAAGCGAGGTGTCTCCCGTCTTGCCAATCGATCCTCCTCGAGAGTGCCTTCATTAACCGAATGGCTTGCTGGCCTTCGTCGTGCCAAGCAGGACATTACAAGTTCTCCCAATTGTCCAATATGAGTTATAGCCAAGCGTCTCGCCTCAACTCGTTTCGCCCCGCGACTCCAATCCGCACGGCCTCTAGCGCTCAGAGGTCGGGCTTCGCGACCATCGGCATGCCACAAAGGGCACTCATAACCATAAGTCCCTACCCCACCTCGTTCTCCGCGCCTGACAACGCCCATGGCATACAGCCTATGGCTTGCTCGCTCGGTATCCAACGGCTATACCTCGAAAGCACCCAAGTGTGCGCCACAAGTCGCTTGGCCCCAACATCAAGCACTTCAGCATTACAACCACGCACGTCCATGCTTCGCACCTCCGTGCTTCGCATTCCGACGTGGGCCCTCGTGTCCCATCGCTCCTGAATACGAGGAACCAACAAGTCCACACCGTGCTTCGTCGGCCGTCTTACTGACGCCTCGCTTTGCCACGGCGCTCCGCCGCCCTCGATCATAGGTTGCGCCTCATAAGGGCCCATACAAACGCAACCGGCTCGCTCCGCATCGCTAGCCACTTGCCCCTTCTTGGCTCGACCACGCCTGGCCGCTTACACCATTAGCCAGTTCTCTCAAGGGCTTCATCTATATTGGATACGATTACCGTTGCCTCCTTGAGCGTTCCGCCCTCGAGTCTCGTAGGCTCCCACCCTTACGAATTCTCCCTTGGCGTGCCTCCTTTGCGTTCTTCGAGTCCCGCCTCTTGGCCTTCGTTAGAGGCGCCTCACCCCACGATCCCGCTCGGCACACTTGCCTTTCGCGAGCCTTGTCCTTTACGTGAGGCACCGTTCCGTCGCTAGACTGTCCTTCTATCCGTCGTACGCTCCACTATAGAGATCCAAGCCGGCATAAGGTAGCGCAAGCGATCCTAGGGAGGAAGCCTCCCGGTATTCCCCGCTTCCGTAATGTCGTCGACCTCTCGCGTCTCCGACATTACCCTAGGCCCGTGTCCCTTCGACCGTCCATGAACCGGCTACACGGAACGCTAGGCTTGGCTACTCCGCTAGCCAAGGGACGACCCATGTCCTATGGGTTGACGGGGGAGTCGGGGCTACTTACGAAGTGGCCACCCCTCCTCTAACACCCTTACGAGGCATCCACTCCTTTGGCACCCCGGAGGTACAAAGGTGCTCACCGAGGGGTACGTTTTCAAACCCCGCATGCGGCACCTATTTCCAAGTCATGGCACGGGCCATTGCTAGGGAATTGCCTCCGTTGACTTGACAGCGACTCCTACCTGACGGAACGCCTCAACTCCGCAACTCCATAACTTCGTTAGCCCAAATGCCTACCAAATATGGCCCTCAAAGGTGTCACGGTCGAGTCCCAACGATCGACCCGTGACAGTGTTCCTCTTCCCGCCGTACAGCTAACCCTTATAAAGACAACCAAACGTGTCTTCTCTTATGCTGTTGTACACCTTAATTTGGCCGCACGCACCTGTATTCAAGCTATAATGCCTAGGCAGAGTTTGGTTCGTGTATAAATAAGAACCGTTTATTTTAGAAATAGATTAATTTTGTATTTAAAAGAAAATTAGCTTGTTCCCGAGAACAAGATAAATAGTGTTTGCTGGTTAGATTAAATAAAAGGAATAAGAGTTGTAATTTTAAATTAAAAATATTTTATCTAATTAATTAATATCAAAATATTAATTAAAAATAATTTAATAAATTAATAAATTTAATAGTTATTAATGTTGTATAAGATAATGAAAATATATTAGTTAATCAATTAAATATAAAAAATATTTTAATTTTTTAATTAGTTAGTAAATTATTTTAGTTAAATAACTAATAAAAAAATTAATTAGATTAATAAAAATATTAATGGTTGATCAATATAAATATTAGTTTATGGATAAACACGTTAAATTATTAATAATTAATTAGCTAATTAATTATAAGTAATAAATTAATTAATTACTTTATTATTTAAGCAATCGATAATAATGTAAATGTATTAATTAGATTAGGTAATGATTCAATACCATAATTAAAATTAAATTTAGACTTTAATTAATTTTATTCTTACTTAGAAATAAGCTTGTTCCAGAAAAAAAAATGGAACAACAGTTTCAGACTTGTACCGAATTATACCAACTTATTTCAAAGATATGAGAATTGCTGTTTTCGAGTACGAAAATTTACGTTTGAGTTCTCAAACGGGAAACAATTGCTTTTTCCCCTTTGTTCCGGAACCAACTAACTCACTGTCGTAGCGTATCTCGCTTCTGATTCACATGCATAGTTGGATTAGGAATAGTTGATTCCCAGTGGCATTTAACTTAATTAAGGTAGAGCCTAAGATAAACCCACATGTGAGATTCTCCACCAATATATTCCAGAGGCTCCGCCTAATACCCGAGATGTATCTCACATCTGTTAACGTTGTCACTATACTATCAAATATTTTTATTTTTACTGTTCTAATACCTAACATCTTGCAGGTAGTTTGATTATCCATCATAACACTACCAAGTATCAAATAAAGAACTGTATGAAATTTGATGGTAAGAATAATTCGAATCTAAAATTCCGTCATAGAGATTCAGAATCCATTGCAACAGTCAAGACGCATTGACCAAAGCCGTTGGCTACATTCGTCGTATCTATAGAGACTTATGCTGTCATAGTCATGTCTTTCTCTTCTCATGGGTTTTCTTTGTATGGCTTTCTTTCTTGTAAAAAAGAATGTTTTAACTTTTCTGACTTCGACTTTTACCTAAGCATTTGGATGGGGGATAAAGGGCGGAACTTTGCCTATAAAAAATCTTCCTATATTGGGAACCCACTCTTTGTGAGAGACCCTTTAAAAAACGTTCAATACAGTAAAAGTAAACTGTCAGTTGCCTAAAAAGCGCTTTCTATAGATTATATAAAGGAGTTCAACTCCAATTCTATTTTTATAGTGAGCAGTGCTTTATATAGCGATTGAAATTGAGTTTAAAACTCATAATAGGCTTCGAAACAGTAATTTTGCGAGATGTGATTCTACACATATCTCTAAAGAAGACCAGCTATAAAAGAGTATCTTTATATAATCACGATTATGATACATAGGCTGTTCATAGAAATTCTCATGAAAAATTAGGGTGTTGTCCACGATCATTAACGCATAGACCCGTAATAGAGAATTTTGTCTTGAAGTTAGAGACAAAGAAATGTAATTCAAGAGCTAATTCACTTTGATTCCTTCTTATAAATGCTGCTTACACTAAGCAGAATTAAATCTCTTAAAGCTATCTCACCCATCGGATAGTATAAACACCATCAATTTTACTTCTTTTAACTATTGAGTTTAATTCTAATTTTGAAAATCTTAAATTTTGTGGGTTTGTTGAAAAAAATTCAAAATTTTTGTGTGACGCCCCAACTTCCAAGGGGGTCACCCATCTTAGGACTACTCCCGTCCTAGCACGCTTAACTCTCTTAACCTCTTGGGCCTTGCCACCATCCAAAATGCTTAAGCTGGATTAAGAGCTTAGCCCTATTATATCTCATATATAGGACTATCTGGGGTCTCACAATCTCCCCTCCTTTAAGCCCTGACGTCCTCGTCAGGCTCAGATTCACAAGTACCAGGCGATGTGAGACTCATCTCACTAGCCCGTCATCCAGACCCTGGCTCAGCCGAGACTCATCTCACACTTCCGGCTGGTAATTGGCTCTGATACCAACTGTGACGCCCCAACTTCCCAGGGGGTCAACCATCCTAGCCGGGTTAAGAGTTTAGCCCTATTATATCTTATATATAGGACTATCTGGGGTCTCACATTTTGTTTGAGTTTTATTTCTTTATTTATTATTTAACTACTATTGTGGGGGAAAGAAACGTTTGCATGTTTCTTTCTCTTAATAGATGTAATGTAACATTCGATTCCCATTGTAAAGATGAAAAAAAGATGTATACATGTACACACACATGCTGCTTAGCTTCCCTCTGTTGTTTCTCTCTAGATCGATCTCTTTTATCCTTTGGGTGCTGAAAAATTTGTCAATCTCCAATACAATCTTACTCACAGAAAAAAAAAGAAAAAGAAAAAGAAAAAGAAAAAGAAAAAAAGCCATACCATGGGACGGTGTTCTCGATTTATCCAGCATGAAGGACGAGCTACGTCGGTGTTTGGCTTAAATTTTGAGAAGTGATTTTAGAGTCAAAAATAATTTTTCCTTCAATTGACATCTTATTTTGATTTTGAATTCAAATTTTAAATTTATTACTTTCAAATTTTTATTTCAAAATATTAATTTTAATTTTAAATTTTATGTTTAACATTTAAAATTTATATTTACATTTTAAATTTCAAATTTTTAATTTCAAATATTAAATTTATCTTTTGACTTAAAAAATTATTTTTAAATTTAAATTCAAAATTTAAATTATTCTAAAAATCACTTTAGAAAATTATTCTAAAAAATTATTATTTACAAATAATAAAAAAAAATTGCCAACAATTTTACGAAATCACTCTAGAAAAATCACTTTCTATTTAAATTCAGCCAAACGCTCTATAACTTTTAATCAAAATTAATTTTTTAAATCAAAATCAATACTGCAAAAATTACTTCTCTAACAATTAGGCCATGCGAAGCCCTGTATTTTAGGATAGTGCTATGCACGCTTCAGAATCGAACGATTTTTACTTTCTTTTGTTCAACAATTTCAGAATTTTCATAGTTATTTTCTTGTAAGTTTATTTTAATATGATAACATAATTTTGTTAACCAGCTTAATCGCAAACGGATTTTATAGTGCAATTTTTATAACAAGGAACTGATGCACAACTTTCCTGATGCCATTAAACGCTGCTGTTGCCTTCTTCTTTCGAAAAGTGGGCCTCTAATACTATTTGTTACAGCGTCGGGCCTCCAATAAATATTATTCTCTATACTTATTAGAGCTAGACTGTTGTACTATCAATAGTACGGAGGCCTCCGTGCTACCAAGTTGTTTTTAATGCTGCGGCTTCCAAATCGACGATCGGCTCCGTTAGACTTGATCTACATTATTGAAAATATTTGGAATCTAAATTTCATAATTTTTTGGCATTATTTACCTATCAAACGAGTAGTCTAAAAATAAACGGTTGAAAATAAAAATCTAAAAAAAAATAATGATAAAAGACTTGAATTTAAGATCAGAGGTACTGATATTGCTCTAAATAGTGAAAAAAAATTTCTATAAAAATATAATCAGATTTGGATTGGTTTACACCGTTAAATTCACAAACGCATCAAATCTATCATTAAAATTGTTAATTTTGAGATCTTTTGATCACTAGCCAAATGATGTCGAAAAATTATAAAATTTAGTTTTTAAATACTTTTAATAGTGTAGATCAAGTCTAACGGAGTCAATCATCGATTTGGAAGCTACATCATTAAAAAGAATTTGGTAGCACAGAGACCTCCGAGCTACCGATAGTATATTAGCCTAGCTCTACTTATTATTATAGTCTATAGAAATACATAAAAAAAAAACCAGAGAGAAAGAACAAAAATTAAATTTGCTGGTCAGGTCGAAGCAGAAGAATTAAGCTAACACAAATTTGCACATGAGCACTGTAGCATGCATTTGTAAATACAAAACCCACTATCAAATTTGAATTTTAAATTGATAATTGGCTCAAAACATACATTAGTGAACATAATTAGAAATAAAATAAAAATGACTAATCTAATTCTAACTAAAAATCGTAACCATTATCTGTAACATTCACTTACTAAAGTCATCTTATATCATGAAAAACCAATCCATATAAAACCAACTAATATATTCATATGGAATATTTAATAAACTTAATTGCTGAATCCATTCAAATGAGCTAGTGATTGTTGGGATAAAAAAATTTTGAAATTTAAAATTCAAATTGAGAATATATAAGGAAGGGAATAAAATATATTGAGGTGATTAATGGTTGCTTTAGATGACGAACTATTAAAAGGAAAAGAAATAAAAATATATTATTGGCTTATTTTCAAAAAATTTTGAATCATTTTTCAAATTGAAGAGGTCCTAGAATCACTATAAATTTGACCATGGAATTCAAAAAATGGATCTTTTGGAGGGGACATTAAAAAAAAAAAAAGAAAGAGAGAAAAAAAAAGAAAGCAAAAAAGAGTTGAAGGCAATAAGACGGCGGCGGGGATGATGACTTTGACGACAACGACGGTGTGCGAGGAGGTCTCATGACCTCCTCTTTCTTCTTCTCCGACGACGACTTCGACGACAACAACGGTGCGGAAAGAGGCCTCATGGCCTTTTTCTTCTTCTTCTCCAACGACGACAAATTGGTGTATACATGCAAACGGTATGGTAATGATCCTTTCGTTGGTTTGATCAACACGACCATCTTCGTGATAGGTTGACCCGATCAAATCCGGTATTGGATCAGTACCATATCGTGCGCACGTATTCACTAAGCATTCCCCCCCGCCCCTCCCCCACCAACATCGATGAAAGTTCTACGTGAAGGTGCGAATGCCGCGACGACGAACCTCCAACCGATTTGATTGTGTGGCCGTCTTCGTGATAAGCTCGACACGCTCAAATCTCTAAATAAAATAAAATAAAATAATAAATGTTTATCTTGAATCATCGTCTTCGTGATAGGCTAGATACAATTTGACTTAAACCGGATCGCCGTCTTCATGATAGGCTTGACCTAAGTTCGGTTCATTTAAACCAGGCCGCCGCCTTCGTGATAGGCTTGACCCGAATCCGATTAATTAAATCGGGTCGCCATCTTCGTGATAGGCTTGACCCTGTTCGGTTCATTAAACCAGGTCGCCGTCTTTGTAATAGGTTTCACCAAAGTTTGATTAATTAAATCGGGTCGCCGTCTTCATAATAGGCTTGACCCGTGTTCGATTCATTAAATCGGGTCGCCGTCTTCGTGATAGGCTTGATCCGGGTTCTTTTCATTAAACCGGGTCGCCGTCTTCGTGATAGGCTTGACCCAGATTCGGTTCATTAAATCGGGTCGCCGTCTTCGTGATAGGCTTGTCCCGGGTTCGGTTCATTAAACCGGGTCGCCGTATTCGTGATAGACTTGACTCGGGTTCGGTTCATTAAACCGGGTTGCCTTATTCATGATAGACTTGACCCGGATTCGATTAATTAAACCAAGTTGCCGTCTTCATGATAGACTTAACCCGGGTTCGGTTCATTAAACTGGGTCACCGTCTTAGTGATAGGCTTGACCCGAGTTCGATTAATTAAACCGGATCCCCATCTTCGTGGTAGGCTTGACCTGGGTTCGGTTTATTAAACCGAATCGCCGTCTTCGTGATAGGCTTGACCCGGGTCCAGTTTGATTAAACCAAACCGACTATATAAATACTTGATTTGAACCAAGCGCAACATAATCACGAGTTCAATTTGAACTTATAAAAAGAGGGAGAAAATAAATAAGCTGGAGCCGATCCTAAATCAAATTGACTTGGATATACATTCAAACCAAACCAAACACAAGTCAACAACGGGTCTACCAATCATGGATCAAAATTAAATCAAATACCAAATAGGTGAACCAAGCCCAAGTGTTAAACCACATATATAGCATTGAACCGAGCTCGCAACAGTGAACAAAATCCAAGACGATGAACCGAATCGATTCATAAGCCGATTCAACTCAAATTGAGCAGAAACTCCAGAAGTTTGAACCAAGTCAAATAATGAACTGGTTCAACCTGATGAACCAAACTACAAGTTGGTTCAACTCAAACCGAACCATATGAGGATCCAGCAAAACCGAACCATGAGCCGGTTCAAATTGAACTGAACCACAAAAGGGTTCCAAGTCAAGTCGAACCAAAGCATATGCTGGGTTTAACTAAAATAGAAGCACACGAGGTTTGAGTCTAGCCAAGTCAAACCAATTAAAAGTCGGTTCAGCCTAAACCGAGCCATAAAAGGATTCAATTTGAACCAAAATGGATCCGATCTGAACCAAACCATAAAGAATTCAATTCGAACTGAAGCGGGTTCGATCTGAACCGAACCATGAAGGATTTAATTTGAACCAAAGGGGATCCAATCCGAACAGAACCATAAAGGATTGGATTCGAACCGAAGCAGATCTAGTCTTAACCCAACCATAAAGAATTCGACTTAAACCAAAGTGGATCCGATCCGGACTGAACTGAACCGGATCCGATCTGAACCAAATCATAAAGGATTTGACTTAAACCGAAGTGGATCCGATCCGAACTGAACCGAACCGGATCCGGTCTGAACCAAATCATAAGGGATTCGACTAGAACCCAAGTGGATCTGATTCGAACTGAACCGAACTGGATCCCATCTAAACCAAATTATAAAGGATTCAACTTAAATCGAAGTGGATCCGATCCGAACCGGATTCGGTCTGAACCAAATCATAAGGGATTCAACTTGAACCGAAGTGGATCCGATCCGAACTGAACCGAACCGGATCCCGTCTGAACCAAATCATAAAGGATTGACTTGAACCGAAGTTGATCCGGTCCGAAGCGAACCATAAAGGATTCAACTTGAACCAAAGTGAATCCGATCTGAACCGAACCGCAAAGGATTCGACTTGAACCGAAGTGGATCTAATTTGAACCGAACCATAGAAGATTCAACCCGAATCGAAGTGGACCCGATTTGAACCGAACTACATGAAGATCAAGCTAAACCAAATCAAACCATAAGTCGGGTTCAACTCAAACAAATGTATGGGAGATCCGAGCCGAGCCAATTTGAGCCGAACTACTTCAACTTGATTCGAGGTCGGTTTAAACCAAATAAAACTATAGAAGGTCCAAACCAAGCCAAACCGAACTGCAAGCCGGTTCAATCCAAATTGAACCATATGGGATTCAAGCTGAGCTAACCGAACTCACAGTCGGACCATAAACCAGTACGATCCTAGATCAAAATTAAAAGGCAAGCTTAACTCAAATCGAACCATGTGAGGATCGCAGCGAGCCAAAACAAGTATAAACTGATTCAATCTAAAGCGAAACTTGAGAGAACAATTAGTGATTCGGCCCAAACCAAATGCAATTGGGCTCTAAGTCAAGGCGAACCACAAGAGCTCAACGCTAATCAAATGCAGACCAATCTCGAACCAAATCATAAAGATTCGATCCGAATCAAACTGAAGTATAAGAGGGTCCAAGTTGAGCCAAATCATTAGTGGTTGAACCAAATTAAATTCAAAAGAATCTTGAACTACATCATAAGAGTTCGACCTAAACCAAGTCTCAACGGGTCCTGAACCAAAGCGTAATGGTTGATCCAAACCAAATTTAGAAGGACCAAACCAACCCAAGGTAGCTGAACCCAAATCAAATACGAAAGGCTCAAGTCAACTCAACCTGAATCCAACCTAAGCAATAGTCCAATCCATTTCGGACTATAAATAAAATCCAAAGTCTATAAATAAAATCCAAAAATTCAAAGTCCACAAATAAAATCCCAAAATCCAAAGTCCACAAATAAAATCCCAAAATCCAAAATTCACAAATAAAATTCAAAAATCCAAAGTCCACAAATAAAATGCCAAAATCCAAAGTCCACAAATAAAACCTACGACCGCAAAGTCGTTAAACTATACAACCAAGAAACAAACGACTTCGAAGTCGTTAAACTAAACAACCAAATTCAAACAACCGCAAAGTCATTAAACTAAACAAACCCAATTCAAACGACCACAAAGTCGTTAAACTAAATAAATCCAAATTCAAACAACCGCAAAGTCGTTAAACTAAACAACAAAATTCAAACGACCGCAAAGTCGTTAAACTAAACAACCAAATCCAAACGACCGTATATTCGTTAAACTAAACAATCGAATCCAAACGACCGTAAAGTCGTTAAACTAAACAATCAAATTCAAACGACCGTAAAGTCGTTAAACTAAACAATCAAATTCAAATGACCGTAAAGTCGTTAAACTAAACAACCAAATTCAAACGATTGCAAAGTCGTTAAACTAAACCCAAAATCAAACGACCGTAAAGTTGTTAAACTAAACTCAAAATCAAACGACCGCAAAGTCACTAAACTAAACAACCAAATCCAAACGACCGTTAAGTCGTTAAACTAAATCCAAAATCAAATGACCGTAAAGTCGTTAAACTAAACCCAAGATCAAACGTCCGTTACGTCATTAAACTGAGCTATTCAACGCAAGCTGACCGCCAAGTCGCTAAACTGGGCAATCAAATCAAACTCAAATCAAGCCGACCGTCACGTCTTTAAACTGAGCAACTCAACTCCAAGCCGACTGCCACGTCGTTAAACTGAGCGACTCAACTCAAACCGACCGCCACATCGTTAAACTGAGCAACTCAACTCAAACCGACGGCCATGTCGTTAAACTGAGTATCTCAACTTCAAGCTGACCGTCATGTCGTTAAACTGAGTACCTCAAATTCAAACTGACCACCATGTCGTTCAACTGAGCACTACAGTCTCAACTTCAGTCGACCTCCAAGTCGCTAAGCTGAGCAAATCATTTCAAATTCAATGTGACCCTCAAGTCGTTAAACTGAGCATTTCATCAATGTACAGTGGGGGTATGCCCCTGCTTAAGCCATATACTTGAAAATTATATCAATTCAAGTTCATCTTTATACTACGGTGTCTTTTATCATCAGCATTTATATTTGATCTCTTAATCGAAGGTTTCTTAACACCGAAAGTATGGGATAATTAACAGCAAATTCTTGAGTCTGTTGAAAGCCATGAATCTATAATCCTGATTTCAAAAATAAAATCTAAATAAATTTGATCTCTACCATGAATGACCACTCGTCTTAGAAACACTTACGGCGAAGCCGGTTCATTCGCAACACACAGTGATTCGGGGGATTCCAATCTAAATCAACGAATATGGGAATGAACCAAAAAAGGAAAAAAAATACTACTGGCTAAAATGGCATAGTAAATCTTACGCAGATCTGTATTAATTAGTTTCAATGAATTAATGGCCTTATGCTCCCTCTAGGAACTCTATAAAACCTCCTCTTAGTTAGAAGTATTTTTTTTCCTTTTTTGGTTCATTCCCATATTCGTTGATTTAGATTGGAATCCCCCGAATCACTGTGTGTTGCGAATGAACCGGCTTCGCCNGTGCTTTTTCTACATAAAAATATATATATCTATATATATATCTATCTAAACTTTCATTATTTGTGAGGAAGAGATTTGAAGGGATTTGTCAATGGGAAAAGTTTTCTTTATCTTTGCGTTGGCCTTGGTTTCTTGCACCTTTGCCCATGCAGGTTTTTTTTTTAATTTTTTTAATTAATAAATTTCTAATTTCATTCCATTTAAACAAGATTTGATGTTTTACAATGCTCCTTACACATTTGTTAATTATTCTATATTTTGCTTTTGTGAAAATTTTTTGAGGATGTAGGGTAAATGGCAAATTTTTAATTCACATGTAACACCAATTATTTATCAAATTATTGATTAATTTGGGTTCTGCTTCTCTTCAATGTAGGTGTAAGCGATGTCGGAATCAAGCGCGGTGTTGTAAGTTAACTAACAGTTTCATGCAACTGAAATTTAGCTAATATATATGTTTGTGCAATTGTGAAATTTTTTTTTTTTTTGCTATGCATCCGAATATAGTGTTATTGGTTTGCGGCTTATTTTGAGAGGGAGAAGTGTAGCATGCATGCTACTCTTTTTCCTAATTTTTTTTAAAAATAAATTTAGTGAGAAATATAAAATAACTAGATTGTGAATTTGAGACATCAGATACCAACCATCAAATTATTTATTATCTGTGTTACTATCTGTGTTAGGGATAGTCAGTTGAAAAGTATTGAGTTATTTTACAATTTGTGCAGGCGCACACGTGGTGCATCGCGAACCCTCTGGCGGGCAATGGCAGGCTTCAGAAGGACATCAACACGCTGTGTGCTGTGGTGGACTGCACCCCCATCAGGCCGGGCGGTAGCTGCTACAACCCCAACACCGTCGCCGATCATGCCTCCTACGTCTTCAACTCCTACTTCAGGGCCCGCCAATCCGCACCCTCAACCTGCAACTTCGGTGGCGACGCTCTCCTTGTTGTAAATAACCCTTGTAAGATGCAACTAACTCAATTACATTAACCCTCTTTTTTGTTTTATTTTTGTTTACAAAGTTATATTTGTCTCATAATAATACGCATGTTTGACTTTGTTTCAGCATCGGGGTCGTGCATCTATCCTTGAAGGCTTATATTTGAGAGTTGAGATGAATAAATAAATGGGCTATCGGATGTATCATTTTGATTTCGAGTATCTTTTTGGTTCTTATGTACTTTGATTGCAGAAAATGTCATGTTCTTATAATATAATCTTAAAAAAAAAAAAAAAAAGAGTTTGCTCTATTTGCTTACTGTGGGCCTCTCTCTTTCTCCTGAGACAAAATAGATCCATTACATAGGAAGAGATATATATTATACATCATCACTGAAGAAGATACTGAGAATCCAAAAGGTCCAAACTATGATGAAACCATTGCTCTTCTAATCATCGAACACATAGACAAAATGGTTCAAGTGTTAATTATCTTAAATTTTAAATTAAACTCAAAGCAAAATAATAATCTGGCATGATTTTGAAGATTTTTGGAGGAATGAAAACACTTCATATATCATTGAGCCCTAAATTAACTTGCTTCGGTGTATACGTACGCAGTAATTTTTCTCATCGAATATTTAAAAAGATTAACTGTAAATATATTTGAATCCATGAAATCGGATAAATGAAAAACAAATCATCAAAAATAGAGAAAAAAAAAGAGATAATTCTTAGTTTTATACCTCAACTGAGAAAAAACTATTGAGCTCCAACTGTTTGAAGAGAACTTTTTTTTGGAGGAATTGTTAATTTGGAGAGAACTTAGTTTTTAGTACATGAAAGTTGATTGTTAAAAAACCCACAACGATACTACCTAAGTACGTATTTTATTGAAGATTCAAATATTTAAACTACAAACCAGTCTTTATATATCGATTCTAATTAGTGTTTCCTAAACTATATTGAATCCTTGAATATCGATGATTCAACATGAATTGACTACTTTAAAGGCTGAACAATTGTTTTCGAGTACAATCTAAAATTTACATGCATTTCTGCCTTTCACCATTAAAAAAAAAAAAAGGGAGTTGCTTCTCAGACACTTGATAAGATCAAAAGATGAAGTTTTGCCTACCAACCTACATATTCTTGACAGCATGTCTCCAATGCAAGACCATATTATTTACTGTTTATGTGACTTTCGGATATGTACTATTTATGTAACAAACAATAATTGAGGGAACAGTCTGAAGTTTGAAACTATCGCCATCAAAATTTTGTTCTATGATTGACCATCCCTAACGTAAGTAACAAAGGGCTTGGTGATTGATATCTCAGACCATAACTACGAAACAAATAGTGGGGAAGAAATAGTTTTCACCGAACTCCACTTCAATCCAAAGTCTATTTCAATTCAAAATTTAGTTTCGGTGAAACAAACATATCCTTATCGTCGTTTCTTCCATCACAATTTTCTCTTTCTTTATCACCATTTTTTATTTTTTTAATTATTTATTTATCGCATTGTATAGATTACTACACTAGTAAAACATGATAACGGATGGAACACTTTAGTTTTTTTTTCGGGTTAATTACACCAATGGTCCCTAACCTTTTTATCATTTTTCAATTTATTTCCCAACCTTTTTCTTTTTTGCAATCAAGTCCCTAAACTCTTGATTTCATTACAATTAAGTCTCAGCCGTTAGATAGGTGTTAAAATTGATGAAAAATGCCACGTTAGCATCATGTCAGTGCCACGGAGGCGCCATACCAGCGCTACGGAGGCGTTGTGTCAGCGCCACGGTGGCACTGTGTCAGCAGATTCAAAGAGGTTGGGGACCAAATTGAAAAACGGTGCAAAAGTTGGGAACCAATTGTGTAATTAACCTATTAAATTTATAAATTCAAAACAAGATTTTAAATTTAAGATTTAAATTTTAAATTAAAATTTTGATTTTGGATTCAAATTTAAATTGGAATTCAAATTACGATTTCGTATTTAATTTTTAATTTTTAATTTTAAATTCAAATTCACATTTCAAATTCTAAATTCTAATTTAATTTCAAACTTGGATTTTTTAGTTGAGCAGCCGGCGTCCGCCGAGACCTCTACGATCGCGTTCTCAGGGTCGTGGGTTCTCGGGGCGTCAGCGTTCTAGGGGACCTCGGCAGCAGAGGCAGTCACAGGGGTTACCACCGTGTGTGATTTGTGGGGGACCACACTGGGCCTGGCAGTGCGAGCAGCGTGAGGGTCGGTGTTTTGGATGTGGACAGCCAGGGCACATGAGGTCAACTTGTCTCCGAGCAGTATCACCAGCGCCATCGACCGCTTCAGCATCATCATCACCTCAGCAGTCTTTTGGAGCACCGCAGAGCTACCGCCAGGAGGACAGGGCATATGCGCCGCGTCAGGGTGAGCGGCGACAGCAGGCTCCGAGTGGCACGGTCTATGCAGCCCAGGTGGAGGACTCTACAGCGGCCTACCGAGTGGTGGCAGGTATCACTTTGATTTTTGGCATTAGAGTTCGTACTCTCTTTGATACCGGTGCATCTCATTCGTTTATTAGCCGAGCATTTGCATTATTGTATGTTCTAGAGTCAGGAGCCTTGTCTCAGGTACGAGAGGTGCAGATCCCAGACCATATTTTACAGGTTGCGGAGTGTTGTTGGTCGCGTCCGGTGCAGTTAGACTCATGGATCATGCCCGCAGACCTGTTGGTGTTAGGGCAGCTGCAGGACTTCGACGTCGTACTCGGTATGGATTGGCTGGCGCGGTACTATGTTACTATCGATTGTGGAGCGAGGACAGTGACATTCCACCAGCCAGGCCAGGAGGAATTTACTTTTAGAGGCTGCAGGAATGCACTGTTTGCCACTTGGATATCTTCGGCGAGGGCTCGACAGCTGATGAGTAGAGGATGTGTTGCCTTTCTGGCGACTGTTGTAGAGGTACCTACGGTGGCGCCGAGACTCGAGGATATCCCAGTAGTCCGCGAGTTTCTGGATGTGTTTCCCCCTGAGTTGACTACGATGCCGCCGGAGAGGGAGATTGAGTTCGTGATTGATGTAGTTCCTGGAACTGCACCAATCTCAAAGGTACCTTACCGGATGGCACCGGCAGAGCTGAGAGAGTTAAAGGCGCAGCTTCAGGATCTGATGGATAAGGGGTATGTGAGATCCAGTGTATCACCTTGGGGAGCGCCGGTATTATTTGTAAAGAAAAAGGATGGGACGCTCAGGTTGTGCGTAGATTACTGGGAGCTGAATAAAGTGACCATCAAGTACAAGTATCCACTGCCGCCCATTGATGATTTGTTTGATCAGTTGCAGGGATCCTTCGTCTTCTCTAAGATTGATCTCCAGTCCGGTTACCACCAGCTGAGGGTGAGGGCCGAGGATGTTTCCAAGACGACTTTTCGGACTCGGTACGGGCATTATGAGTTCACCGTGATGCCTTTTGGATTGACGAATGCCCCTGCCACATTCATGGATTTGATGAACAGAGTGTTCAAGCCGTTCTTGGATAGGTTTGTGGTAGTCCTCATCGATGATATTCTGATATACTCCCGGAGCGATGCCGAGCATGAGGAGCACTTGAGGATTATGCTACAGCTTCTGCGAGAGAAGAAGCTGTATGCCAAGTTAAAGAAGTGCGAGTTTTGGTTGCGGGAAGTAGCTTTCTTGGGCCACGTGATTTCTGCAGAGGGAGTGATAGTAGACCCGAAGAAGATTGATGCTATTCGGGATTTGCCCAGACCGACGACGGTGACTGAGTTGCGGAGTTTTCTGAGACTAGAGGATATTACTGTCGGTTTGTGGAGGGCTTTGCGAAGCTTTCCACACCCCTTACCAGGTTGACACGGAAGGGAATTCGGTTTGTTTGGAGTGAGGACTGCCAAAGGAGCTTCGACGAGTTGAGACAGAGATTGATGACAGCTCCTATCCTTGCCCTTCCTGTGATGGTGGAAGGATTTGTGATCTATAGTGATGCATCGCACAACGGACTGGGTTGTGTGCTGATGCAGCATGGTAGGGTGATTGCTTATGCTTCACGGCAGTTAAAGGATTATGAGAAGAATTACCCTACGCATGATTTGGAGCTTGCTGCAGTAGTCTTTGCTTTGAAGTTGTGGCGGCATTATTTGTACGGCGAGCACTACGAGGTTTTCACCGATCATAAAAGTCTCAAGTATCTGTTNACATTTCAAATTCTAAATTCTAATTTAATTTCAAACTTCGATTTGAAATTTCAAATTCAAAATGTGAATTTGAATTTGAATTGGAAGTTTACATTCAAATTTAGAATTGAAATCAAATCTTAAATTCAAATTTAAATTTTAAATTCTAATTTAAAATTTAAAATCAAAATTTTGAATATGATTTTAAATCTAAATTCAGATTTTAAATTTAATTTTTGGTTTCAAAACTTTCATTTTAAATGTAAATTGAAATATCAAAATCAAAATCAAAATTTCAAGTTTAATTCAAAATTTAGATTCAATTAAAATTTTAAATTTTAAATGTTAATTTCAATTAAAAATTTTAATTCAACTTTAAATTCAAATTCAAAATTATAATTTCTCATTAGTTTAAAATTTTAATTTTAATATTATTTTTGAATTTAAATTTAAAATTTTGAATTTTTATTTTTAGGAACTAAAGTGAAAAACATGCAAAGTTTAGAGACCTAAATTAAGATGCAAAAGGATACTAAATAGGCGCTGACGTGGCGATTTCGTTAATTTTAATAATTTTTTTAATGATTGGAACGTAATTATAATAAAATTAAAAGAGATTGAAGACTCAATTGTAAAAAAAAAAAAAAGATTAGGGACCGAGCAAAAATTGTTGCAAGGTTAGGAACTACTGGTGTAATTAATCCATTTTCTTTCATTTTTATTCTTACAAATAACAACATTTATTCCGTACAGTTTCCGTTTCCATCAGTACAGTACACGTTGCACTTTAATCATCACAACGGTCCAAAAAATGTTATTGAAATGACGAAAATCTCCCCTCCTCGCACGCGAACGCCCATCTAAATTCAAAAAGACGGAGTAAAATGACCGAATTGCCCCGCACAAACTTTCCATATCTCGACCGTCCGATGAATCATCTCAAGCACATCCACCGTCCAATTCAGAAACCTTTTTCCTTTAAAAAACGTCCCTTTATATATAGCAAAAAGGGTAACGGACAACTGTGTTATTCGCACTCCCCTTTTTCTTATTAGTTTTCTTCTTTCTCTCTCTAGTAATAGAAACCCTAGCCCCATTTGAATTCCTCAAAAGAGCGCCTTTTTCGCCTCTCTCTCTCTCTCTCCCCCCTCTTCTTCTTCCTCCTCCGCTGCTCGATCGAGACCCTAGAAAGAGGAAGGATCGAGAGGGAAATGGCGGCGACGAACATAGGGATGATGGATTCGGCCTACTTCGTGGGGAGGGGCGAGATCCTCGCGTGGATCAACTCCACACTCCATCTCAATCTCTCCAAAGTGGAAGAGGTACGTTTCTTGGCCCGATCTCGTTGAGATTCGTAGAGGAAGAAGACTATTTTGGATCAGATACGATGATTGATGATGGCAATGATGATGGTGATGGATTTGGTAGGCGGCGTCGGGGGCGGTGGTGTGCCAACTCATGGACGCGGTGCACCCGGGGATGGTGCCGATGCACAAGGTCAACTTCGACGCGAAGAGCGAGTACGAGATGATCCAAAACTACAAGGTGCTCCAGGACGTCTTCAACAAGCTCAAGATCACAAAGGCATTTGATTTTTCTCTCTCTCTTTTCAGCTTTCTTTCGGTTTCGTCGTTGCCCCTGTTTTATTATCGATGATCTGCTCTTTTACTTTTTCTTCCTTTGTTTCTCTGAGGTCTCATGATTCAGTTGTGTAGAAGATTGGATTTTGCAGACATTTATTTTTTTGGTTTAGGAATTTTGTATCTTGGGGATTTTTAATGGGATTAGGGGTTTCCCCTTTCCCTTTTCTCTGTCTCTCTTTTCCGCCATATTACTACGAATTAGCATGCCAATGTACTATCATCTGAGATAGCAAGATGGAATTTTGGCAAATATCTTTTCTCCAAAGATGCTAATGAAGATGTATTACGAATAGGAATTGAGGGATTGTTGGGGGAACTGCACCACAGAGGTTCAAATAAAAAGAGCCAGTAGATTATCTGTTAGAGGCTCTCATATCCGATGCTTGTTGGTTTTGTGTTCTGTATCGAGCCAATCTCACATGCAAATAGTGTATTTTCTTACAATAAAGAAACTTCAGATATCTAGGGCATCTAAGCTCTCTTCTCATGGGAAATCCATTGTAACCGAAGAAATCTTGAGATCTTTCCACAGGCTTCCTATAAGGCTGTTTTACAGTTAAAATCTTGAGGTCTTCCCCTTTCAGTTTGGGCTTCTTTTTTTTTTTTTGAGGAAAATTGCATAGCTTGTAAATAACTTGGATCTGAAATATTTATGGTATTAGTTTTGTTTGCTATCACATGATATGTTATCAAGCATGGTTTAGTGCAGAAGAAAGCATTGAGCTGTTGACTCATTCCTGATTAGTCTTTTCTCAAGGCCTCAAACTTATATAGGCATTGGTGCAATTAAAAATACTTATCAGGTATTATTTTGGGTTTCAATAAATGAAGAGTGTAACTGTTGGTGAAAAACTCAAAATTTTAAAATTTGAATTTTATTCTATTTGAATTTTGATCAATCTTTATTTGGATATTTGCATTTATCTGTAAGTTCGACTTTATCTTTATCACAAAACTAGTTAGATTTTAATCACGATTGGATTTTCAGTGCGGTATTTTTTCCCAACAGTAACTAGTGGATTAACAAAGACTTATTGAGCTTCATATCAGATAGTCAATTTGTAGATTTTTTTAAAAAAAAATCTTTATGCTAGCTCCTTTCCCCGTAATTGAGTGACCATAGCACAAGAATCTTTGGAGAATATAATTTGAAGTTATACAACCCTTTTTGTCCATCAATCTTGCTCATTATATGCTCACCTTCTGCATTCTTTTGGTCCTTTTCTTCTCTTTCTTCTTATTTCCTCAGCATATTGAGGTGAACAAACTCGTTAAAGGAAGGCCTCTTGATAACTTGGAGTTCATGCAGTGGATGAAGAGATATTGCGACACGGTCAATGGTGGTGTTGTGAACAAGTAAACTCATATTTGTTTACATTTCTTTTCTTATATATATATATATATTTTCCTTTGTTCTACTTTTCATTTACGAGTTTTATTAAATTATTTTTCTCTCTTAGCTACAATCCTGTGGAAAGAAGAGATGCCTGTAAAGGTGGAAAGGAAGCAAATAAGAGGGCAGCAACAGCACCCACACAAGCATCATCCAAGTCTTCATCTGCTGCCCCAAAATCTCAGGCATCTCAACCCGCCAGAAAGAACGATGTGAATTCTACCAACGGATCGCAAAAGAGCGCGAAGCCAGTCAGTAATGCTGGAGGGCAAGCTTATGATGAGCAGGCAAGTTGGGTTAGGTTTATTTGTTATTGGGTTTCTAGTAGCATGAGAAAGCTTACATTTGTGGCATTGATTGAATTGCAGATCACTGAGTTGAAGCTTTTTGTTGATAGTCTTGAGAAAGAAAGGGACTTCTACTTTGCTAAGTTGAGGGATATTGAGATTTTGTGCCAGAGTCCTGAGATAGAGCACTTGTCTGTGAGTAGCAAATATTTTCCCGCACTTTTTTTTGCCCTCTTTTATTGCAGAATGCGTAGAAATTTCATCTAGATCTTTCTCTTTTCATCACAGTGTAGGCAAGTAGTATACTTACAGTAGCAACTCGGGGTGATTTTTCCTCGTATTATAATGTAACATGAATATCATATTTCTCGATAAGCAAGGACTTCGCAAACATATCTTACACATTCATTGTTGCTCTGAGGTAGAAGCAGATTTCTCATGTGAGATTTCTGAGGCATTGAATGGCCTCTTGGGTTTCCTTATTGTACGGATAGTAATAATGAAGATGTGCAAATAAATGACATCACACAATTATATACATGGAGGTATTCTGGTGCTTCAACCCCAACAGGAAAAGAGACCAAACCAAAAGAATATCTAAGGTCCTAAAGTTGTTCGGCCTACTAATACTAGCAATACTCTTTTCGATATCTTCTGATCTAATCATATTTCACTACAACAGAATGAAGAGACCCCTGAAACGTATGATGCTTTCTCCTTTTATGAGTTTGATAGACTTCTTTGCAATTTTGACACTTGGAACTGCAAAGGAACACTGAATTATTGACCCTTTTGTGTATATATGCAGATTGTTGGTGCCATCCAGAAGATACTGTATGCCACTGACGACAGCCCCGCAGTTGTGGCGGAGGCGCAGGCCATGATAGCCGCAGAGCAGCAGAAGCAGCAGCAGCTGCCGGCTCTCAGCCCAATCGCAGAAGCATCGGAGGAGAAGCTGCCGCAGCAGCATCAGGAGTCGCAGAAGCGCAAGTGCATCTCCACCTTGGAGGTCGACATGGCGGCTAACTCAACTCTCTCCCCGAGGCAGAGGCTCTCGGACATCTCTGACGTCCACTACTGTGGATCACCCCTAACGAACTGCTAAAAAGGTTGTTATAAAATGAGGTTGGTTGTTTATTCATTGCTAGACCTCTCCTTTTTGTTGTTCCATCTACTCTTTTTTTTATAGAACAGTACATTATAGAACACTATGAAATATGAGCTCTAGCACATTTGAAATGACAGTCTGAAATATGAGATTTTTGGTTTCAGAAATTTCCGTGCTCTGATAAAACTCAATCTTTTCTTTTTCAAATAGTGTAGACAATTGTACAAAATGATAGAATACTAGTTAGGATTTTCGAGTATTCCATAAAAGACATGCAATGTTGTTTTTGAAAATGGATGCTCTTAAACTTCTTATAGAGAGATACTTAAAATCGAAGCACTGAAAGCAAAACTTCTACCGACCGTCCCTAGAGTAAGTGGCAAAGGGCTTGGTGGTTGGTACCCGAGACCCAAGTTCGAATCCTAGTTGATTCACATTTCTAGCTAAGTTTATTTCTAAATGAAATAAACGAAGCGGGTAGCGTGCTACCTATTTCTCAAAAAAAAAAAAAGAAAAAGAAAGCAAAACTTCTTATAGATCTGTTACCCACTTCAAAGTTCTTTAAGTTAATGTGTTTTCTGTTCTTTTTTTTCTTTTAACAGCTGAACTAACATTACTTTCCTTTTCCTTCTTCATTCAGGGTTGTAGGTGCAACGGAGCGTTGCCTACGCTGTGGTTTATATTTGTGTGTTCACCAGTTTACCAAGTTTATCAGAGTTCTACAATTGGATGGAATATGTCAACTTATTGGTGAATGATATAGTATGTTGTAGTCTGGGTTTTGTGGACCATGTTAACTTGGATATTAATTTTTCCTCGTTGAGGTGAGGTAATATGTTGTCTTGATAGGCATAATATATGTTCTCTTTTACAATGTAGTCGTTTCTTTCTGTTGTTGCTGTTGCTCTATGTTCTTGCCAAACGGTAATACCCCCCCCAAGTGCTCGCTGCCAATTCAGGTGAAATTAACTGAAGATGATTGGCAGCATTTTTGCATTAGAGTTATAAAGGTAATGAAGCGATACCAAATCAAACAATAAACTCCACATTTAGGATTTTGCAGTAAGATTGCAACCATAGTTGTAATGTCTTATTATCATCTTCATAGGGCAAAAGCAAAGGGAATAGGGAAGTTAATCCATAATTTTTTACTTCCAGCTAGAAACTTTTGATTCATACAAGATTCCCGCCACAAAACATTCAGGTGTTGTCTACTTGCCAAAGATGAAGCAAATTTTCTTTTTTATTAAATCAAGATGGGGCATCAGGTAATTCTTCCCAATATAAGTAGAACATTGATCGTGGACAAATCTAGTTAGTTCTGGGCTATGAGAGCAGATTGTCATCGGATGACATCGTGCGCAAGAAGGATAAGATAAACTTCAATTTGTCCCCTGTATGATTTAGCTCATTTTTCTTTTGCCACTGTATTGTTTGTACTTAACTAGTCTGTAATTTTATCTTTATTTTTATCAAAAAAAAGTTATTATCAAATAGAATAGCAAAGTAAATTTTTTTTATAGCCACAAGATAGTTAAGTTTAATTTTATGAACCATAGAGTGACAAAGTAAAAATGAGCTAAATCACGTGGCAAATTGAAGTTTACCTAAGAATAAAAGAGAAATATGCGTAGACTCTCAGGTATCCATTTCACTCGAACGTTTGACTAATCTGCATTTTAACCATCAAAAAGTTTTTTTTAAAAAAACAAGGGGTTGTCATGAGTAAACACATTAAAAAAAGAGGGATACAATAAAACAGATGTACACTATACTCCTGAATTGTTTGCATAATTCTGAACCGCAGGCAATAACTCCTCTTCAAGGGCAAACCTAAGTATCCACCATGCTGCACCTGCTTTATCCCATCGTACGGGGCGGCAATTATATAGCTTGATTGCTCGCAATCTCGAGGAGGTTTTTATCGAAGTAATCAGATGTGTGAAAAAACTAAATTAAGAAGATATGTGTAAGTCAGTTGAATAACGTTTTCTAAGATTTCCACCCTGGTAGATCATGCAAACTCACTCTGCATCCACAAAAATCTGCAAAGTATACAGTTGTAAGAAGTCAACAAGGGAACACAAACAGAGTTTGAGTAACCGAGGAGTATTTACCTCTATATCCGGTAATGGCTCGTAGTATTTCTTCTCGTGAACAGCAGAAATAGTAATTCCTGAAATTTTCTGGACCCCAAGCCGAGTAGCAACCAGATTCTGCACAATGACAATGATGCTTATCATGATAAAAAAAAAAATCCACTAACTTCTTTCCGGTTGAAATGCAGCCTGCCAAATACAGTGCCAAAGAGGAATCTCATTAACTAGCTAATTTCTGCCAGGTCAAGCAATACGCAAATGTTCCATGAGAAATAAGAAGCAATTCCGTCTTCAATATACAGCTAATGATACTAAGATGTCTGTTACTACATAAAGCTTCATTAGATGAGTATTCTAGTTATGTTACGTTGTTATTTTGTCCAAAATTGACAAAGGGAAAATTAGAATTATGACAGACAAGTTAAATGAATTATACTGACAGTTCACGATTGTAAGCTCCCCGGAACATCTTACTATACATGAAAAAAATATTGAGAGGTGATACTTTCTAATGGCTGGTTTTCACTTGCTTATGTGACCAAGTCCTTGCCAACATCATTGTAATATCCTTAAGTGATGGATGTCAGCGTAACACAATATGATACTTGGGATGCACTATGGAATGGAGATGGCTGCTTTTAGTTTTCCTAAACCTTTTCCTTTATGCAGCTCCGAATGGGGAAAGCTACCTTTGTAGGTGGAAAATAGTTTCTCAGTTAGTTCTGACTAATACATCCTAAGCTCATGCGCATGTTAGCAAAATTTCAAATTACCCTTCGATATGAAAACACAAAATAGTAGATGGCCTCTCTCACCAGGTTAAAGTTGACAGAATCAAAAGCTTCCACTGGCGGTAGAACCTGTATAAGGAGCAAAAGTTGTAATAATTATCCTGTGTAACAAATAGCTATATAGTAATGTTATAACTTAAATATTAGTGAAAGCAAACTAGATGAGAACAGTTTGTGATACAGGCATACGGCTAATCACTATCATACGCACATTACAAGCATGAACTCTGCTAGTGTAGCATGCCATACAATAAGGTTTATTATGAGAAGGAACTATATACAGATGTCTTTGAAAATATTCTGGACAGCAAAAATATACATAACATATGAAAAGTTTTAAAATTGTATTTTGCATACTTCCAAGAAGTTATAATTCCCATAAAATCCTTCATTTATAACTATGATGAACTTTTATGATTTTCACATTTTTGTTTCAAAACGTTAATGAAATTAACTGCTTCCATAAGTTTTTAACCTAACAACCTAGCACATATAAGTCTTTAACCAAACATGTATCTACCAGGAATTACTCATTTGATCTCAAGAACCAAAAAATATATTCTTTTCTAGCCTATAGGAGAACTAGAGCAACAAAAAATGTCATACGATAATAGATGGGAGTGTTTGTGAGCTTATCACCTTTGTCAAGAATAAGAATAACAGAAATCCCCATAACTAAGCATTAGCTCTTCTAGTCTATTTCACAACTCTCATAATGATGTACATGTGTATGATAGTGATTATACGCATCATACCAACTTCTGAAGTCCATTGACCAAGACAGCCTTCTCCTCACCAGAAATGCTAGGAGCTAAATAAACTTCAAAAGGGCCCAAGGTTCTATCCACTTGGTTTGTGAGGCATAGATGTACCTGAAGATGCATTAAAAAAACTCATATCTATCAAAAAACACAAGAACTAACCTCATTCTAGTTTACTAGAGTAAGACATATTTGACTTCAAAAACTTTGTTTCAGTAGGAAAATTCAAATTCAAAAGGACATACTTAAGAGGTAATCCGAGGCTTCTGAACACAGTTCTTGGCATTAAAGGAAAAAAAGCTCATTATGCAACAAGAAAGGGAGCGAAACATAGAAATCTACCCAAAATAGAGAACTAGTACCCTGTTTCACATTGATAGAAATAGAACATAATTAACCTATCTGAAGGTTTTCATTAATTCCAATCCATTACATAGCAACTGTTGCTCGGTTCAGTGAATCTAGCACATGTGAAATGTATCATATGTACCAGGTGCCTAGCTTAACATTCAGGGTCAAACAGGTAGCTAGACCTCGAGCAGAGCTGAAGGAACTGCCTAAAGCGTTAAGGTCACTATTTTTGGTGAAGAAAGGGAATAGTACTCAAAGAAGCCCTTTTGTTTTTCTCCAGTGACGTTCGAGGATGTAGTGAATATAATCAAGTGAACAAACTACCAACATGCTCTAGACTCGCAATGCAAAACAGTGATGATAACCAGAACTTAGAGGAACATTGTGCTCACTCTACAGGCAGCTGAGTTATGTGACAAGCAGCAGTACTTGGAACACATTCAAGAACTCTCCATGTTTAAGGAACTAGTAAGTACGAAAGACAGTAATAGATTTGTGGAATATCTACAGCCAATATACACTTATATTCAATTGATTTAAGGTAACAACATATGAAACTTACCTGAACTATGAACCTTTGTATTTGGCTATCCAACATATGAAACTTACCTGAACTATGAACCTTTGTATTTGGCTATCCAACTTTTCAAAATTTTAATTTTATGCTTAACATTTCAATTTGTTTGATTTGAGTTAGTTAATGGCACTTTGACTTCAAAATTTAAGATAATTACTTATTTTAATGAACTGATAGTTGTGAGAATTGCATAAAATATAATAACTAAACCTGTAAAAATAAACGACTAATTCCTGTAAAAATAAACAACGCATTCAAATTTTGAAGTCAAAACATGGTTGACCAACTCAAATCAAACGAACTGAAAAATTAGAGAGTAAAACCAAAATTTCAAAAAGTTGGATAGCCAAATACAAATGGTCCATAGTTCAGGTAAGTTCCACATGTTTTTACCTTGATTTAAATCCATACAAAATTAGACACTTACCAAAAAGGGTTTTCCCAGATAGACGGCAGATGGAAGTTCAACAATTCGTAAATCAGCATCTTTGTGCACAACTGGCTGTCAACAGAGAGAGAGAGAGAGAACTTGGAAACTTACTGTGTGTACACCAGTGAAATTTCAAAGAAACTTTGAAACCGTACTATTCCAACTAAAATAAATAACCTTTTTATAATAAAAGAGCTGAATATGCCAAAATTGTAAATTCCAAAAGGAAGAAAAAGAAAGGCTTGTCAATTCGTTATCAATCGTGTTAATTACCACAACTAAATAAGCCACCTCAAATGCTGATTCTCATTCCTTGACCACTACCCTCTACGTCATCCTTCTATCTCTCAGTTGGATTTTCCAGGGCAATAATGAACTAAGGTTGTAAAGTAGGAAATCAGCTAAATCACTCTCGCTCAGCATATTGGTTACAGTACATAGCAGAAACAAAGAGTTAATATTTTTGGTGCATATAAGTTAATCAATAATATCTATTAACTTATATGAATCCTCAATATTTTTTGCCACGTGGCAAGTTGTCCTTCATCCTCACTATCATTACCATTTTCATTCTCTTCATCAAACTTTCAATTAATATATTTGATTAATACATCTAAACGTTCCCATTACCAAACTTCCAATGGCAAGTTGTCCTTTCTCTCTCCCTCATCTTTTTCCATACACCGTCGCTTTCCTCCCTCACCCTCTCACTAACGCGCGCCCATCTCCCCCTCCGCCGTGGCCGAAGGGATTGTTGTCATTTTCACTATCACTGTCGCCGGAGAAGGCGTCGTCGGTTCCATCCCCGCTACCAATAGTGAGGGACCTTTCGTGACAGTGGCAAGTGAGGTACAAAAAAGAATATTTGTTGTTCTCTTATTATTAATTATTCCTATAGTTTTTACCTGCTACGAAGTGCGGGCTCCTTCATTAGTTTTATCATTATAATGAGACCCAACAACTCCAATTAAGTCAGAGCATAGAATAGGCCTTTGGGACCATTAGTTCTTGCCAATACTGTAGAGAGCTATTATTTCCAGAAAAAAATTGTTTCAAAGCTGTTGAGTGATTGAAGCATATACACAAGTCAAAATTGAATATAAGAGTTAGAAGGTAGGATCTTTGTGTACTAACCGTGCCATGGATGTTTTGAGTCTGCAGGCGTCCAGGTTCACCTAAATTTGTACGCCATGTTATTTGAAATTTTCCAAGAATATTGCTTCCGTCTACCTTAACTTGGCTGGACTCTTCGGATGACGGCTTTAGTTGATAAAGATAATTGTATATCCCTCCCCCAGCTCTGATTAGAACTGGTGGCTTAAAAATATCCCTGCCAACACAAATGGATAACAAACATGAAATGTTGTCATTCTGTTGTTCATTAGAGTCGTTATCGTTTGCATACAAATAAAAAAAAAATGTAATAATTCAGGTAAAGCACAGAGAATATACCCTGCATCTTATAAGAAACTGAGTTATATGAATTACCTTATCTTAGGGCTTATTTCTGAAGAATTTTCATCAGCTTCCATTCTTGTTGCAGTCCATTGTTGAGCAGGCTCAAATTCAACTTGATCCATGTAAAGATTTGATTTTGTGTGGTTTTCAATGCAAGCCTCCAAAAATGTACAATCCTGGCATGAAAGATTAGCAGTAGAAAGATTGAACACATAAGCAAAAAGAATCAAATAGGAATTAGCCTGAGTAAAATAATAAAATAATAGAAAAACCCAATCAACAAAGTTTCCCTTTGCTTGTGTTCCACTTGGTGAATATGTGACTCTTATAGAGAATAAAATAAGTACAATAAAGTACCTCTTATAAGGGACAAATGAACATTGAACGAAAAAGCATATGCAACTACTTACTGACTAGTTAGTAAGGTAAAGGCTTTCTAGTCTATAAAACATTGGTTAACCAAACAAGATCATGAATTCATTCTGTTAAATATGTTTTGTTGCTTTCTAGTTCATATGTTTAACTTTCACAGTTTCTTGTGTAAATTTTCTGTACGAATTCCGTATAATAACTATTGCTTTAAAGCAAACAATTAAAAGTTTGCAATAAAGAGTGCATGTTGATTCATGCAAGATTATCCTTTCAGTCAAAAATGAGTTGTTACCTTGTCATATACATAGACTTATTTTACTTGTTGATATTTTCCTTTGCTGAATTATGCACACAATCTGCTCTTTATTGACACATCTGCTTCCACATGGCCATGCATGCAGTAGGCTTGCGTAGTTTTTGCACAAGTTCACATCTAAGTGTATGGCCATGAGAAACCAAGCTAAATCAAGCAAAATCTGTGCCATTAGGCAACCCCTACCTCAGGCCATTCTGTTACTTTTGTGCATTTAAAGTCATGCCAAGTGGCCCAACACAATAGCATGACACCACCCTCATGCTGCAATAAGGGAATCTTGCTAAACAGAGAAACAACCATTGAAGGTAGAAACGAAGGACCCAAGCCATTTGAAGCCAGTTTTATTGTGTTGAAATAAAAGAATGATACACATGATCTTTGCCAATAGCAATTACAAGGAAAACTGCATGTAATGTATAAATTGACTTACAATAAGCATACTGATTCAGGAGGCAAGGAAAGACCTACCTTGACAGTGCGAACCTGAAAAGCAATAAGAAAAGAACTTATTCTAGATATCTAAATCAGAATAATTTGTTAATTAGACAGCTCGCCTTTCATTCACGTGAATAAAATGACTTGATTGGATTATTTGCTATAGATTTCTAAGAGAGATGAGATAAGAAAACAATCCGTACACCTCTTACACTCTAATCATATCAAAATACTCACTCACACTTATTTGTAGTAGAGTAGAAAATAGAAAATACCTTTGTTCTAACAGATAGCGGGTTGGCAACAGCAAACTTAAAAAACTGTGGAAGATACTTTCTCTCACTGTCACCATCATTGTATAGAGCAGTGCACACAAGCCTGGAGATTGAATAGCAACACAACCCTGTCAATTTCACATAATTAAGACTAAAGAGGAAGTCGAATGCGGACACGTGTATGCAGGCGGCGAGAAGCAACATACGTGTGCTGACCCAGTTCTTTAACATCATGTTCAACAATAAAATCATATCTGCCTCCAGAGCGTATTGACTCAACAGGCGATTTTGATGTATCCAATAGCAGTATCCGTTGTCTTTCAGTTTGCATTTCTGCCTGAACAGTAAAAAACAACTGACGATGTGAATCACTAAAACCAGAATAACTGTTTCTTAATCATGTTCGAATATTTCGCCTCCATGGTTTTTAATCATATAATTGTATGTTTTTCAGTCCTATGGTCTCCAGCTAGAAAAAGCAACCAATAGATTATAACTAATTGTCCAAAGGTATACATGCAAAGAATTCTCATTCAGCTGCAATTCTTTGTATAAGACACATCAACAGTAAGAAAATGTGGAAGAATCAAACATTTTATCTCATTGACATTTCATAATGTAAGAAATGATAGAGAATCATATCTACTGTCAATGCAAGGTAAGCTCAGTAACGAGTTTAATTAAGAAGCATAGAATACAATTCTAAATCCAGAATCTGTCAGCTCAGAAAGACTCATAGCTTAATCTTCCTCTGTTTGCACGAACAACACTTGTTAAGAACGAATGTGGACTAAGCAGAGGCTTTTACTTCTTGTACTGCAAAAGCATTTACTAAACTATTATATTATGCCTGTTAACAACAACAACAGGATCGCATAAATTGCAAGTAATGCGGAGAACAGATCCGTTACGAGCGATTCTATCCTTTAAACGGAGAATTCTTCGTCATTAATAAAGGTATAGAATGGAAAATAAGATTAGAAATAGAGGATCAAAGAAGGGAATCACCTTAATGACCACATCCCTCGCTTCGAAGCGCGAGCTATTGTTGATGCTGATGTAGCTACAGAACGTCTCCCCCAAGTATATAGCCCTAAACACTCATCCGCATCGTATAAAGATCAAGATCTAGAGAGAGAAACGGAGGAGAGTAGCAGAGAGAGAGAGAGAGAGAGAGAGAGAGAGAGAGAGAGAGAGAGAGAGAGATCAGAGAACGAACCCGAAGGATTGGGGGAGGACGAGGAGGCCGGAGAGGGCGATGGCGTCGGCGGGGTCTTGGAGATGGAAGCGGTGGCGGAAGCTGAAGTCTCCGCCATTGGTGGCGGCGGCGGAGGTGGAGGAGGGGGGGAAGAGGAGGGAGGGAGAGATGCGGGGGTCGTCGAAGAGGTCCTCGCCGGCGAAGAGGTCGGCGGGGTGGAGGCGGAGGACGGAGTCCTCGGCGCGGAGGGAGGGGCGGCACAGGCGCATCACCCGGAAGGCCAGCGAGTGCTGCCCCGGCGACGCCGCGGCGGCGCCGCCGCCGGAGTAGGAGCTCGACATCGCCGGCGACGAGAGAGAGAGGAGAGAGAGAGAGGAGGTCGAGGAGCGCGATCTAGGAGCGAAGAAGCGAACGGAGGTGGAGGAGGAAGACGAAGGAGAAGCGGGTTCGGGTTTCAAAGGCATAATCCCATCCGACCCGAGAACCTATCGGGTTATTCTTTTTGGCCAAGATATAAAAAGCTCCCTTGCACAGTTGCGCTTCAGTGCTTCAACCAATTACCCTGCATAAAAAAATTACATCAGTTATTTCTCTGTATTATATCATTTGAGAAATCTCAAATAAGTTTAACTTTTTAGAATAATTATTGAATTAAGTTATAAAATTTTGTAAAAATAAAATTTTACACAAAGTTATTTGTAAATAATGCAATAGAATCATCTAAATTGAATAAATTGTCAATAAATTATGAATTTTAATAGTATTAACAAAATTAAAATTCTCATTTATCTACATTTTTAATATATTTTCTAAGTTACAAATCAAATATAAGGCTGAGCTTGGCCTAGTTGTGGGGAGGAGTGTCGTCGATAAAGTGCTGCATGAGACAGTGCAGTGCTGTAAATAAAAAAAATATGTAAAGTATTTGACTGCTTTTGTTATAGAAGTGCTATCTGTTAGAAAAGATTATATCGTAAAAATTTTGTTAGATTATTACAAAGTAACATAAAGTGTATTAAAAATATATAAATTAATTAAATAGTCCATAATTAGTTTTTATTAACATCTTATTTATTTTTCATGTTTTAAAATTTAATAGAATTGGTCAATTATACTAACAATTTTGTTAAAATTTTCAAACATTCCTTAAAAATTATTACTTTTAATTTTTTAAATTAAGATAATTAACGACTAACACCTAATAAAATTATTATTATATTCAATAATAATTTTTATTTAAGCAACTGTAATAATTTAAAGTAAAACATTAGAAGTTCCAGAGGCATTAATTGAAAAAATAAAAGATAAAAAACTAAATTAAGTAAAATTAACAAAAGAAATAGAGAGAGAAAATTCAAAATCAATTCCCAATTAAAATTTAAATTTGAGTTAATGTAATTGAAATTAAAATTTAATTTCAATTCTAAATTTGAATTTGAGAATTCAAATTTATATTTTGAATATGAAATTCAAAATTAAGATTTAATATTAAATTTAAAATTAAGTATAAAACTTGAGGACCAAACATACAATTTACCTCCCCCCCAAAAAAAAGGAAATATATTATTCACCCCCATGAATTGATCATTATCATCTTACACAACATTTTCACAATTTGATAATTAATTTCAAAGTAAGTTTATGAATCACATTAATCATCCTGTTGAAGTTTCTCTAAGGGGCTGTTTGGTTTGATGCAATTATAAATATGGTGTAGTTGGAGATGCATGCAGTTGAAAATATAACAGTTATAACTACATGCATCCTATTTGGTTGGATATAGTAAAAAGCTCTGCAATTATAAATAATTTGATTGGTTACATGTAATTGAAAAATAATTTTTAAAATTTTATCATTTTATATATATGATGGTGAGATTATTTTCAATTAAAAAAATTATACTAGATTATCATGGATTCCTAGGCGGTAAAAATACTAGATTATCATGGATTAAGAAATATTATCATTTTCATGGTGGATGAAAATTATTAACAGTTCATTTATAAAAATATACTAATTTTTGTCAATCTCTCAACCAAAGTTATTTGATAAATTAGTAACAAATTTATTATTTAAATATATAATATGCAAAACTATTGAAATACTTTTTTTTGAGAAATTTATAGCATACTACCGTTTCATTCAATTAGATAATGAATTTGGCTACATACTGAAACAACCGGGTCTCCAGAAAAGGAGTAGAAAAAGAAAAACACAAAGAAAGGAAAAAAGGAAAAGGGGAGGAGTATAGATCCTTTACATAAGACAAGAGAAAGTAACAGGAATAGACGCACCGCCGGAGACTCGTTAGAGAAGGTGTTGTATTATAATATCGAAAATTTAGCAAACTGATACAGAGTCATACAGATGCCCGCTAAGAAAGCACTCGCAAAATCAGATGTTAGCAAAAATTATTGAAATATTACAAATATTGAATCAACCTTCCAGTCAAAATTACCGACCGTTCCTAGAGTAAGTGGCAAAGGGTTTGACGGTTGGTACCCGAGACTCAAGTTCAAAATCTAATTAATTCACATTTTCAACTAAATTTATTTCTAAATAAAATAAACGAAACGGATAGCGTGCTACCTATCTCTAAAAAAAAAACCTCTCAGTCAAAATTGCTGAAAAAGGCTAAAAAAAATGATACAAGGAGGGCCAAACTCTACGGCGCTACGGCGTTATAAATGCTGGGAGCTTCCCTCAGTGGGAGGTTGGCCGCATGCACTTCAACTTGTCGCGTTTTTGGCTTGAACTACTGCTCATGGATCATGGTTATCCAGAATGCTATAATTTTATAGGCTCTGTTTAAACATATTAATTTTTTATTCAATATATATATTTTTTATTTAGAAAATATATATTATCTAGCACATGAAGAGTGTGATAAATCACATCATTAGTAAAATATATTATTCTACTAATTCAGAAATGTTAAGATTTTTTAAGAAGTAAGCATAAAGTTCTTATTTCTTAACAGTACAAAAAAATTTTCATACTAAATAAATTATCGTCGAATACTTTTATTCCAACATTGAAACAAATATTTATAAAAGCAAACACCGTAAACATACTAATATGTACAACTCGAAGAGTTTTTATTGGCTACTATAAGATGTCATATGGATAACCATAAATAATTTTTTTTTTCTGGGGACTCTTCAATATTTTTAGAAGAAACTGTTTAATTTCTAGAAAGTCTTTTTTCTAATATTTATTTTCGATAGGAACGGCAATATCTAATTAAAGGCTTCATGTTAAGTGAAAGCATATTTATTAATTTCTTTTGCTAAACATTATTTCGCTGGTAATCACATTATTTATTATTAGGTCATTAATTTACCATATTACAATTGTATACAAATTAATTAACCATATGTAGCATATTTATTAGGCCTAATTTAATAGTTTAAACTGAAAGGGGATAAGCTCCATAATATATTCATGTTAGAATTTTAATTTGAGTCTAAACATTTAGATACAAATACAGTATTTTTTTTCCATAATAGAAAACTAATATTTTTAACTACATAGAAATTAAAAACCTTAGACCTCATTTAACATAATTATAAATTTGAAAGAAAGTTATGTAGCAATGTATAACATCAAATCCTTCCTTATGTGTATTAGAAACGGCCGGTAACATTATTGTTTTTTCATGCACTTATTTTACAGGGGCAATTACTTACATATTTCTGAAAAGTTTTCAACTTTCTTTTTTTTTTTTAAGATTAATACTAAAAATATTTTTTTAATGGTTTTAAAGTCTTTCAAATATATCATTAGAGTTAATTCTGTTAGTAAACGATCAGGAACTGTCGTTTCTCTGTGAAATTACTATTTTGTCTTTTCAAATATATTTTTTACTATCATCAACTTTTCTCATTTATTCTTAAGTTAGGGGCCAAAAAAGTATTTTGACTTTTTGTCTTTTCAAATATACTCTTCTACTGTCACTAACTTTTCTTATTTGCTCTTAAATTAGGGGCATAAAAAAGTATTTTTATAATTTTTTAACTATGGTAGAAATTTAACTTAATAAGATTAATCCAAAATGATTTAACGGAAACTAACAGCAAGGATATTTTTAATCAAAGAAATATATGTACGGTATATTTGAAATAAAAAAAGACTAAATTTAGAAAACTTTCCTGTCAATACCCGTTTTCTTAATTTTTTTCTGTCATTCAAAAATCTACATTTTGCCTCGTTAAAAAATAAAAAATATTTACAAAAGGGTACGTTGTAACAAAATGACCAAATTGCTCTCATTAATTTCCAATCCTGCTCATGCTGCACCCTCGCCTTCGCCTCCCTTGACCCTAGCTCCGACTCCGTTTCCTCTACTTGCTCCCCTGCTCCTCCAGCACCCTCACGGCCCTTTTATTTCGGCGACTGTAGGAAGGAGATCGTGGTGGGTATAGGCAGAGAGGTGGGCGAGGATTAGGGTGAGGTGGCGGAGGTGGGCGAGGGCGTGTATCTTGGCATGGACAAAGGAATGTGCGAAGGCGAGAGTGAGGGCAAGGGCAAGGCGACAGAGGAGGGCGAGGCGGTGCGGCTGAGAATATTGGTGAGGAAGGAGGAGGTAGATGAGGATTTCAGTGATATTTTAGGTAAAGAAATAGGATATAAATGAAATCCTAACGAAACACTAACGGCAAGGGCCGAAGTGAATATTTTTTATTTTTTAAAATGGTAAAGTGTAGGCTTTTGAATGACAAAATAGAAAGTAAAATAATAGATATTGACAGAAATTTTTTTTTTGTAATTTAGCCCAAAAAACTAAAGATAGATAAAATATTTTAAAAATTTTGAGGGATATATAAGTAGTTATTCTATCCATATATTTTTTAAAATTGTTTAGTTTACAATGCTCTCGAACTAAAAACTAGATGATAATATTTTTCTCTTTTAACATTTTTAGCAGTATAACCGACTGTCCCTAGAGCAAGTGGCAAAGGGTTTGGTGGTTGGTACCCGAGACCCAAGTTCGAATCCTAGTTGATTCACATTTCCAGCTAAGTTTATTTCCAAATAAAATAAACGAAACGGGTAGCGTGCTATCTATCTCTTAAAAAAAAAAAAAAAAAAAAACATTTTGAGCAGTATAAATGCATTGTACAGCAATCCGGAGAAACGCAACGGTAGTCTCTCCCAATTGACCAGACAGCCCACAGGCCAGACCGGCTGTAGGGACCACCCCGGCGGCTATCTTCCCTTCACTGTTGCACATGTCTCTCTCAACTGAGTACACTACCCCGTCGTACCAAAGCGCTGCAACCTTTGTAGCCATTTTTAATTCTCACATAACGGGCTCTTTAGTTTCTTAATAAAAAAATATGAAAAAAAAAAATTTTGAAAAAAAATTGTATTTATTTTATTTTTCTGTTGATTTGCTTTCAAGAAAATTTATTTTTTTTTATTTTAGATTTTATGAAAAATTAGTATTTTCGTTTTCTGACAAATATATTATTGGAAAAAATGAAAATAATAGTTTTCTATAAAATCTGAAATTTTTTTTTAAAAAAAGTTAATTTTGTGAAGCCAAATAAAGAAAAAACTACAAAAAAAGTATAATATAAAAAAAATTTTCAAATTTTTAAAAAAATTCTAGTTGTACATCCAAAAAGAAATATAAATCTTATATCCCAATCCTAAATCCACAAAAATTCAAATAATTTTTAGTAAAAAATAATTAAAAAAAGTACATGCGAGATGAGTAAGAACATAATAGTTCTTATATGAATCGAGTGTAATTTGAGATGTGCTGATAGGGCTATTGATGGAGCATTACTCACGCAAAACACTACAACCAATCAAAACACGCCACGTAAGCATCATCTTATGCATACCGGTGCAAACTATCCTGTAGGCAATCGTCGTATTCGGAATTCCATGCTTTGGTAGAGCATTAACTCCACTTCTATTCTCCTCTTCTTCTTCTACCTTCTTTCACTTCTACGACCAAATAAAAAAAGGCGGAAACCAAAAAAGACCAAAAAAATAGAAATCTATAAAAGGGGTGGAGTGCTCATTTCATTGGCTTCATATTCTGGTGAATATGAATGTTAATTTATGCATGAATCGAACAACAGGGACATAGAATCTCACGGTATGATCTCTCTCTACTTGTTTCCAAACCCTTGCTTTTTTAATTCCTTCATTTTTTTTTTAAAAAAAAAGGAATGAAAATTATCTGGGAGCAAATCAAGTAGTGTAGATTCTTGCAGAGTCGATCATTTGCTCATTTTGCTGTTTTTTGTGTATATTGTTTGATCATTTCTCGTAGTGAATTTTATCCCCCTGCAGTTTTCTGGTGTCCTAATTGTGTAATATATATCCTACCAGATCACTGGAACTCAATCTAGTTAATAAAAATGTGATCCCCTCATAAGACGCTAATCTAACGGGATTTGAACTCGGGATCTCATGCTCCTGCTTTGCTACCAAGTTATAGAATGTGAAACAATCATTTTTTTTTTAATTTTAAAAAATGCTTAATCTATTTGAGAATGATATTTTAATATTTTTCTGTTTAACAATAAGCTTTCAGTAAAATCGATTGTTTCATTTAGCAACAAAAAAGTTTAATTTCCTTACATCTACTTTAAATCCACATCTTTAGACTTTAGGGCACGTTTGGTTTAAAATAGGATTCGAAATCAAAATAGGAAGAAGAAGGGACTGGAATGAAAAATGGATTGATGAAAACTCCTAACTTGTTTGGCTCATAAGAGGAACCAAAATCGAAATCATGTGAAAATTGAAATTAAAGAAATTTAAACTCACAATTGGAATCCAAATTTAAACTCACAATCTGAACTTAAAATTTGATTTTATAATCCAAATTCAAGTTCAAACTCAAAATTTAAATTAAGAACTAAATTCAAATATCAAACTTATATTAGAATTTAAATTTGACTTAAGAAATTAAAAATTGAATTTTGAATCCATGATTCAAATTTAAATTCAAAATTATAATTTATTCTAAACTTAAATATAGATTAGTATTTGAATGTAAATAATTGTTAGTGAAAAAGGGAAATTCTTTTCTCAATCTCTTCCAGAGTCTCAAGCAGGCATTCCTGTTATTGGTACTTGGAATTGCCTCCCTTGCTAGGAAGGAAAGACAGCAACAATTACAGCACTATTTACATGCTATCTGAAATCGCAATGTTGGGAATAATTCACGGCATTTGCATTGTTGGCAAATAATTCGTGTTTGTTGTTTTCTGCAATATATATCAGTATTTGTTATATCTGCATCGATCTTTCTTATCTGTGACAAAGTTCTTCCCTTTCGGAATATTTCTTTAACTATTGAAAGCAAAAGAAATGACATACGATTTTAATCTGTGCAGGTCTTCTACATTTCTTTGATTCGAACGAGCTATGAGCATATTATAGGTCCTTTATTTGTTTGGATATGAATTGGTTCTGCTGTGATGGTTTTATGGGCGTGAGAAAAGCTCATTCTAATTCTGACGAACACTTAAACAGTAAGAAATTTTTATGATGCTTATACATGCCATGCTTTTTGAAGTTTTCCTCGGCAACGGGCATGGCTTTAACACTAATTGCATGGCTATGATTATTTTTGCTAATGTGGTACAACTCTATCGGATGGAACAGCAATTTATGGTTCTAATTGACATTCTATATGATACAATTTCAAGCTGGATTAAGAACCACTCCAAACTTTCGAAAAAGACAAGGCCAAATAAAAAAGAAAGCACTTCAGCACGAAAGAATCATTGCTCTGAGTACCGTTGATTAATATGTGAAATGAGGCATAAGATGGCTCATAAGATGGCTCTCAATATGTAATCCTAGCTCTGGTTTTGCTATTCATCAACTTCAATTGTTGTTCCGTCATGTGTGTATGTAACACCATTCGTATGTTACATATATATTTAGTTTTGACGGTTGTTTTCCTTGTTTGCTGTAAATTTAGATATTCCTAATCATCAGCAATTCCCGTATCATCTTTTGCCTTCTTCAATTCATTGATATGGAGATACCAGAATGAATGACGCTATAAACGTCTTTTTCAGTATTTGAATCCTTTCTAGTCTTTTCTTGGTCTGAAACTTCATGCAAGTTTATTTGATGCTAACACAAAAGTGTAGCATTTTAAAAGTGATTTATGATTTTCTTTTTTGATATATATCCCTTTGAGCAGTCTTGTCCTCCATCAAGAATGTCAAATCTTTCTCCTACAATGAGATCAAAGAAGCGACAAATAATTTCAACCAAAGCAACATGTTAGGTCGAGGTGGCTTTGGTACTGTGTACAAGGTATGCATACTTCTCTCCTAGCTTACTTTATTGGATCTATGCTTTTTTCTGTAAAGGCGTGTTTGGTTCAAGAGTGGAATTGGAATGGATAATGGAATGGGAATGAATTGGAATGATAATTGGATTGCCCCACTCCCCCAAGACGTTTGGTTCATTTCTGGATTGGAAATCGGAATGAATTATTCCTATTTCACTGTTTGGTTGATACAAAGTAAAAAAATAATAGAATAACATAATACTAATTTTACTTTTAAATATAATTTTATAAAAGTATTTAAAATTTATATAAAAAAAAATTAATACTACTCTCAAGTTAGAGCTATGCCAAAAAAAAGGAATTTATTTAAAAATTTTTATGCAAGAAATTACAAAAAAATGCATAAATTTTTTGAATAAAATTATAATAAAAAATAATATATCACATTTTTTTTAATGATGAGAAAAGAGGGAAGAGATTGGTACAGGGAGAGAAAGGAAGGATAAGATGGAGAAATGTTGGGCTGGGCCTGAGGAAGAGGTGAGTGTGGGCTTGGGATTGAAACTTCAATCCGGGTTTGGAGACCATAATCAATTTATAAGCTAATGGACCATTCTCATTCCAGAATCAATTTGTAAGCTAATGGACCATTCCCATTCCGATCCGGAATGGAAGTCCCAAACCGATTCCTGTGAACCGAACAAAATTAGCAGGATTTGATCAAACCGATTCCCATTCCGGATCCAAAATGTACGAACAAAACATGCCCTAAAAATCTTATGCTCGTCTGTTATAGTTGTGTTGATAAATCACTTTTTGTTTTACGGTATTAGCAAGAAACATAAAGCACATTCATAGTACTCTATCCAGTTATCTATTTCTTGAATTTCAATGTCATAGATCGTAAAGTGTAAAAGTATTGACTGAAATAATCCTTTTCTTTAAATGCATACAGGGAAGTCTTAAGGATGGGACACCATTTGCTGCAAAGGTGCTCTCTACAGAATCAAAGCAAGGGCTGAAGGAATTTCTAACCGAGATTCAGACCATAGCCAATGTCAGGCATGAAAATCTTGTTAAGCTAATTGGCTGCTGCATTCAGGGACGTAATAGGATATTAGTCTATGAATATCTTGAGAATAATAGTCTTGATCAAGCATTGCAAGGTAGATACTTGACAATTCTTTGAATAGATCATTTTAATTTTGTGAAACTGTCAAGCAAATGGTGTTCTCTATTGACATGTTTCTATTTCTGTTGCCCGGTGTAGGTTTCAAGATTGGCAAAGTGAAACTAAACTGGGGCGTAAGATCTTTGATTTGTGCAGGCACTGCAAGGGGTCTCGCCTATCTTCATGAAGAACTTGAGCCCCATATCGTGCATAGAGACATTAAAGCCAGTAACATTCTCCTTGACAAAAATTTCATTCCAAAAATTGGAGATTTTGGGTTGGCCAAGCTTTTTCCTGCTTATGCTACTCACATCAGCACGCGCGTTGTTGGAACAACGTAAGTGGTCCTTAAAACATCCAATGTTTTCTTGATTGTAAACTGCTAAATCATTGTTATCGTTAGGAAGTAACTTTTAATTCAGTCAGTTCTTAATTCAGTCAGTAGTAAAACCTTCTCTTTAGGCGATCTATGTATATATATGCTTTTGAATATCAACTGGTGGTTCCACAAATTGGAATATAGTCAAATTCGTAAAGTGGTTTTTCAAGGAAATAACAATGTTATGAGAACTTTGCAGTGCAAATAGACAATAGATTTTTAGGAATGCATTAGGGAAAAATGAGTCAAATTACTCCCTTTATTAGCTCTTCATGCACAACAGATGTGTCTAGAATCACCAACTTGCTGCAAATTCTGTTCATGTCACATTGTAGATGCATAACCCCATCCCTTTTTTTCTCACGAAACTCTAATAGCACATATATGTCACCTTTTTTTTACTTTTATAATTATGCGCATTGTGAGCAATGTTTGCACGCTGATGCTGCAACGTTTACTTTATTATATACAGTGGTTATTTGGCACCAGAGTATGCTGTGCATGGACAACTGACTAAAAGGGCTGATATTTATAGCTTTGGTGTTCTTTTACTTGAAGTAATTAGTGGAAGGAGAATCTCAAGCTTTCAATTTTCATCAACAGATACATTTCTCGTGCAATGGGTAAGTTTTGCTTTATTCTTGCTCCTAATATGCTTGAATTAGTTTGTACGAAGCAAATCATTTTGAACTATTATATAAGCAATATGTCCCCTTATATAGTAGGATGCAGTCTGAAGAAGCGCATTGTCATGAATGTTTCATGAAACTCTTCTCACTTTATGATGCGCCAATTCTGTGATATGATCCTGTCTCTATCACATCCACTTATAACCAACATATCATTCACATGTTTCCCTAATTTCCCCATAGTTTCCTTGGATAAACAAATTCATATTTGGTATCATTGTTACTTCAGCACTTCCTGATACTCTTGTAGGAACTGTTACGAATAGCAGGAAAAGAGAATCAAGTGACTTGGCTTTCATAGTTCTCTAACTAGAACAAGCCTTCCTTTGTTTAGGAAACTATGTTTTGATGGTTCTTAAAGTTTGTGATCTTAGTACCTACCCTTTGGTTAATTTTGATTTAATTACCTCTATTTCAGACCTTAACGGTATTCATAACTTTTTTTCACAGATATTCTTGATGCCTAAAATTGAATAATTTAATGCTCGACCAGATAATTTACAACTTTTATTGCGGAAACATTTTTTAGTTTTAACAGACCTTGACGAAGAGTTAGCAAACTCAAAAATAATAAAATGTTAGGTACTGAAATCAAAACATTTGAAGCTTAGTTACCCGTTTAAAACGGAAGTATAATTCAGGTAGTTTCTTTACATTTTTAATTTTTTCCCTATGATTCTGGGATTCTGTTGATTCTTTTCAGTAATTCTAATTTCGGAATGGTGCTTCACAGGCATGGCAAATTTATGAGGAAGATAGATTGATAGATCTTGTCGATCCGAATCTCGATGGATATCCAGAGGAAGAAGTGCTAAGATACATCAAGGTCGCCCTTTTCTGCACCCAAGCGGCCGCCGCTCGAAGACCTTCTATGCCCGACGTTGTGGAGATGCTGTCGAAACCCATGAAGCTGCATGACATGGAACTTACGCCCCCACATGTCGTCCAAGACTCGATAAATCTCAGTAGAGGCTGCGGTTTGTCGAACTCTAGCAATACAAAGTCGAATAGTTTATGCCCTCCGACTATATCTGCTTCTATTATGTACAGCGAAGTCGTTCCGAGGTAGTTTCGTTTAGTGAACAAAAAAAAAAAAAAAAAAAAAAAAAAAAAAAAAAAAAAAAAAAAAACCATCTGTATTTTCTTTGAAGGTGCATAGAGGCATGATATCATAGCCTTGTGTTTACTCCTATGACTCTGGTAATTGCTTTATGTTACGCAAGATCTTACTGAGAATGTCTCCCTACTTTCGCCACTCTGTATCTCCATTCTCCTACACTGCATGCCCAGGCCAATGCTAATAAATATTTAATCCACCGTTCAACTCACTCCTTTTAAAATACTCTAATGGATCAATTATGAACAATTGCAGAAACAGATGAAGTGTCATTTTCTTTTTTGTTTAGATATTTGTAGTATCATTCTGAAGCACTTACCTAACATCAACAAAAAGACGACGATATGACTCTGGAAATTTACGAGGAAAGTTAGTAATATGAACTTGTGGCCAAATAATACAAAATTATATTACCAACTGATAGTCTGATTAGTAGATATCTTTCACTCTCTTGCGTAGTCTCAAATTCAAAGTTGTGCTTGAAGGGGAATATTGTGTGCGTATATGCATACCTGCCTAAAAACAAATTAAGGAAATGTACTCTTTCACAAAGACAGTATTTGTACACTACAATTTAACTTTTTTTGTAAAACTTCAAATTAGAATTACACCCAAATACACGGACTTTAGAGCATTTATTTACGTAAAAAATGTATACAATTTGTCTGAACTATAGACTATTTTGAATTACTACCTGACTTTTCAAAAATTTAATTTTACTATTCAATATTTCAATTTATTTGATTTGATCAGTTAACAGTACTTTGACTTCAAAATTTGTACTCATTTTTTATTTTAATAAATTTACAGTTATAAAAAAAATTATATATCGTACACTAACTAATTTGTAAAGATAAACGATATATTTAAATTTAAAATCAAAAGTAAAGTAAATTAAAAAATTGGGTGATAAAATTAAAAATTTTTGAAGGTTAGACAGTTGGATCAAAATAAGTTGCAGGCAAACATGTTTCATACAGTTTCTATTTTTTTTGTAAAAAAAAAAAGTAGCTAAATGAAGCGAATTAAAAGAAGTGGACTTGTGTACAAAATGGCCTATAGAAAAAGAAAGGAATATTGGTACTTTGGTTTTGGTATTGGTATTGACCCAGTGAATCTCCTCAATATTTATTCTCTCCTCTATTCCAAATTTTCTACTCCCCGTTTCATAGGAAGCTGCGTCGTTCTCTTCACAAATGCACAAACCCCATTGGTCTCTTGATGCGAGAAATTATAAAAAAAATCGGTGCCCATGTGCGCAATTTCGCCGCTCCTTTAGATCTGAAACGGGAGAACGACGACGACGAAACCCTAGAAAGAACCCTTCTCTTTGGTAGGGAGAGGGTGAGAGGAATAGATGGGTTTGGTGGATCTCAAATCTAGTGAGAAGGGGATTGATGGGAAAATGGGTTTTGGAGGCAAAAAAGGTACGAAGTATAGGAGAATGGATTCAGAGGAGGAAGGTGAGGAGGGGATACATCATTTGGGTGAGAGGAGGAGGGAGAAAGGAAATAGCAGGAAATATGTGTATGTTTGTGCCCTTTTTGCTTCCCTCAATTCTATTCTTCTTGGCTATGGTGAGGTCTATTTCTTTTTAGTTGTTTTTTAGTTTTAATTTTGATTGTTATTTTGAGTTTAAATAAAAATTTTAAGTGTCATGATCCAAAATTGCGCTAAGAATTTATGTGTCTTATCGTATCGTACCGATGTATATTGGTCACTAAATACCCATATGTCGATACAGTATGATATGAAATATTTGTTTTGTTGGCACCATTATATTCTAATTGCTTATTACTTATCTTTATCAAATTTATTCACTAATTTTGAGTACTTGATCTTACGCTACAATTATTTTAAACCTTTTTATGACTCTTCTTATACCTTTCTTTTTAGACTTTTTGTAAAATTTTTATCCTCTTGAGGCCCCCCTGTCGTCTCACTGTATATAGCTAAATTTATTATCTGAATGAATGAAGCAGACAGCGTGCAATATTTTTCTCAAAAAACTTATTCACTAATTTTAAAGACAAGAGGATGTTATCGATATTGCATGATGGGCACGGTCAGTCCCGATGGGAGCTTTAAATCTTAGTCGATTTTTGTGTGATTTGATAAACAGGGGTGCTAAGTTTATTTTTAATTGTTATTAGTTTGGGATATGTTTGAACAATAGAGATAAGTAGGTTTGATTAATTTCTTCATATACTCTTGTTTTAGAAATTTTTGTTATGTGGCATGTATTTAGTTACAGTATCATAACTGTTCGCCCTTGGAAGATCCATTAATTGGTTTTGTTTTGCTCTTTATTTATTTTTTTTCTAGATGTGGGTGTTATGAGTGGAGCTATAATCTACATTCAGAAGGATCTCCACATAACAGAATTCGAAGAGGAAGTGCTGGTCGGTTGCTTGAGCATCGTCTCGCTCTTGGGTAGCTTATCAGGAGGGCGAACCTCCGACGCTATCGGCCGGAAATGGACTATGGGCTTGGGCGCCGTCGTCTTTCAAGCTGGCGCCGCTATTATGACCTTCGCTCCCTCCTTCCAAATACTGTTAATAGGCCGGCTTTTAGCTGGAATTGGCATCGGTTTCGGCGCAATGATCTCTGCTGTATACATCGCGGAGATTTCCCCTGCGATTTCTCGGGGAACTCTCACTTCCCTCCCTGAAATTTGTATAAATCTCGGTATCCTTCTCGGCTACGTATCAAATTATGCTTTCTCTGGTCTCTCAGAACATATAAATTGGAGGATAATGTTAGGCGTCGGGATCCTTCCGTCAGTATTTATTGGTTTCGCTCTATTTGTGATACCCGAGTCGCCAAGGTGGCTAGTAATGCAAAAGAGAGTCAAAGAAGCCCGGTCGGTTTTGTTAGCGATTAGTGAGAATGAAGCGGAAGTCGAAGAAAGACTTGTTGAGATTGAAGAAGCTGCTGGGGTTTTACACGCAGCAAAAGGAAGTGAGGAAAAGGCTGTGTGGAGGGAGCTATTGAGCCCTTCTCCTGCAGTTGCTCGAATGTTGGCCGCTGGATGTGGAATCCAAATTTTCCAACAGATAACTGGAATTGATGCCACTGTGTATTATTCCCCTACAATATTCAGCAATGCAGGGATTAAATCTGATAAAGAGATTCTCGCGGCAACAGTTGCTGTTGGTTTCACGAAGACTATGTTCATCTTGGTCGCAATTTTTCTCATCGATAGAGTTGGGCGAAAGCCCTTACTGTATATCAGCACAGTTGGGATGACTATATGCTTATTTATGTTAGGTACTGCGCTCACTTTACAAAAACACGGATTGGGATTGGTTTCTCCGAAAATTGGGATTGATCTAGCAATTCTGGCTGTATGCGGTAATGTGGCATTCTTTTCGGTCGGCATGGGGCCAATATGTTGGGTTCTCTCTTCGGAAATATTCCCTCTCAGATTGCGAGCTCAGGCCTCTGCGCTTGGCCAAGTTGGAGGGAGAGTGAGCAGCGGCTTGGTTTCGATGTCGTTCCTTTCTGTGGCCCGCGTTATATCCGTTGCCGGCGTTTTCTTCATCTTTTCTGCAGTGTCTGTTGTATCGGTAGTGTTCGTCTACGTTTGTGTTCCCGAAACCAAAGGGAAAACCTTGGAACAGATTGAGTTGATGTTTCAAGGCGGAAGAGAGTGGCAGAAGGGTGAATTGCAGCTCGGAGATGTCGAACATCTTATACAAGAGTGACAATCAACTGGCTTGTCAGATTGGTTGTTGTTGTTTATGTTTCTTCACAGACAAATGGCTTATTCTTTTGATCTTCTTTTGTTGTATGCCTACTTCCAGAATCAGTTACTGGAAAAGAAAAATGCAAAGAATGGGTCTTTTATTACCTCTTGTTTATGTGCCTGTAAATATTTTTTAGGTGAAAAATGACTCTCAATAAAACTAAAGTTCATGTATTAATTTATTCTACCTTTTTCTCTTTAGTAATGGATTTTGCCGCCACTACCTAAAGCGAAGTGGATTACAACACTTTTAGACAGTAGGGTTATGGGCGAATTTAATTTACAAGGAGTCAAACAACAAAGTAAATTGAAAATAATTTCATTTCCCTTCAACTTTGGTGCTACAAACATGCTCTTTTTATGTAATGCATATAGTTAGATAGATTCCCATGTATATTCTCATGCTCTTTTTATGTAACGTATATAGTGAGATTCCCAAGTAGATCCTCATTAAAGAACCATGTACTTCATTTATAACTGAAAGGAATACTTTGCAATAGAAGAAGATACAAAGTTGCTTGCAGTTCATTTGTAACCAAAAGGAATGGTTTGTTTCTAAATTTTTTTCACCGACTTTGATTGTTATCAAAGCGAGCAACTCAACCAATCTTTAATCCCACCGCATGGGGTTAGCTAAATAGTCTATAGAATTATAGCTCCTGGAAAAAAAAAAAGAAAAAGAAAAAGAAAAAGAAAGAGGAAATATTCGTTCACTTATCAGTTAGGATTTTTTTTTTTTTTGGGGTATTAAGGCTCATTTAATGTGTTGGTAGACAACCGAGTTAGGGTGCAAATATGCTTTTTCGTGTTTTAGTGGGCTCGTAAAAAATATATGACAGTCAACTCATACGATATTCGGATAGTATATATGTTTTATTGTAATTTTTTATGGTATAGTAATTTTTCTGCAACAGAATGATATTTTAAATTTAAAAATTGATATTTTAGATTTTTAAATTTAGATTTAATCTTAAATTTAAAATTTAAAATTTAGAACTTTGAATTTTCGAATTTGAGATTTAAAAATTTAAATCTAAATTTTGAATTTTTAAAATCTAGAAGTTATATATTTAAATTTAAAAATTTAAATATAATATTTAAAATTTTAAATTCAAATATAATATAGGGAGCAATATCATTATTTTCTATTTATAACTATCCACTATTTTTTTTATTTCATCCTATCTATTCAAACGCTATTTTTTTATTTTAAAAAACAACTCAATTTTCATTCGAACGTAAAATTAGTTTATTCGAGACTTATACCTGAACTTATATCTATTTCTATAATAGGCAGCTCTTACTTATTCCCGAACCAAACGAAAAAAAGAACACCGAACGAAAAAAAGGGCCAGCAGTCCAGTACTCCAGGCCGGGCTGTTGCCTGGCGTGAATACTGTAGCATCCGCGTCTGGCCTATCCGGCCCGGCTCGTAGGGCCGTACTAGTTCTAACCTCAGGAACTGAATCGGGTAGAGGCCGTGCCCGGTCGAGAGATAGGCCAGTAGCTCGAAACTGCCTAGGTAGGAATAAGCCCCTTTAGGCTTAAGGGCTATGATTTTTAAAAAGCCATTGGTTTTAGGCCTGGCTCCCACTCTCCTATTTAGGCTTCGTTTGGGATTGTAGGATGATTACGTTACGTGCGGTGAGAAACGACGATAGAAAAATACCATGTTTGTTTCCGTACGTAATATTACGTTCCGCATATTCCGTTAGTCGGTTACGATATATTTTCCACGATCTCATTAGAGAATCCTTATATGCTTTTTCTCAACTATATTCTATCTAATAGCGTCAGATAGATTTCAATACCAAACTAAGCCTTAGTAGCAGGAGCTAACGGCTTTCTCCAACCCCAAGGATTTGGATCTATTTTCTTGTCTAGTCTCTTTGGAAATAAAAATTTTCTATCTAGCCTCATTTTAAAAAATATTCATAATCTAGTCTTATTTTTATAGATTAGAAAAAAAAAAGATAAATTAATACCTTTAATATATGTTAAGTGGGTGGAGATTATCATTTTCTCTCTCCTCTCCGATTTTCCAAGATCCCTTCTCACTCTCTTTCTCTCTCCTCCCCAACCCCACACCTCTATCTCTCTCTTTCTCTTCCTGAGACCCCTCCCTAGCAGCACCCTCTCTCCTCTCTCCTCTCTCCCCACACATGCACGTACACACACTCTCTCTCTCCCCACCCACATAGGATGCAGACGGATCCGGGTTGGTGGAGCTCCTGCCCCGATCCGCCCCGACGGGGCAATAAATGGGAGAAAATAAACGGATTCGGGGCAGAAAACGGGATAAATTTTACGATCCAAGACGGATTCGGGGCAGGAAACAGGAGAAATTTTGACCCGTCCTGAATCCGCCCCGCCATGATCCGCCTCAAAAATCATTTATATTTTAAAAAAATATTCTTAAAAAATAATATATTTACAAAAAAAGTTCAAAATACAAGTAAGTTAGTACTCTCATTTCTAATGTATTTGAAACTTTTGAATTTTGTTTTGAATTATGATTGATATTTTTTTTATGATTGTTAAAATAAAAATTTGTAAGTTATACTCATAGTATTTCTAAAGTTTTATGAATGTATAGTCATATCAGTTCTACAATCTTGTCAATTGTGTAGTCAAGTCGAATTTTATATCAAGTGTAGTCAACTTTAATGCAATATAGTCACGTCAGTTCTATGATAAAATTAAGTGTATAGTCAAGTCAAATTTTATATCAAGTATAATTAATTTTATATCATATCTAATATATAGTCATATCACTTTTATTATAGTTGTATTATTCTTATTTCATATCAAATGTGTAGTCAAGTCAAATGTTATTTCAAAATAACCAACTTTATATCAAATATAGTCATGTTAGTTCTATAATTAAATCTAATATGTAGTCAAGTTAAATTTTATATCAAGTATAATCAACTTTATATCATATCTAATGCATAGTTATATCACTTTTATTTTTGCGTAATATATAATCGTATTATTCTTATTTCACGTCAAATGTGTAGTCAAGTCAAATGTTATTTCAAAATAATCAACTTTATATCAAATATAGTCATATCAGTTCTATAATTAAATCCAGTGTGTAGTCAAGTCAAATTTTATATCAAGTATAGTCAACTTTATATCATATCTAATGTGTAGTTATATCACTTTTATTTTTATATAATATATATTCATATAAATTTTATATCATATCAAATGTGTAGTCAAGTCATATGTCAAATACAATCAACTTTATATCATATCTAATGTATAGTTATATAATTTTTATTTTTATGTAATGTATAAATCATATTATATTTTGAATGTGTATTTTTATCGGATGTTTAATAATGTCATATATATATATATATATATAGTCAAATTAAGTACTAGCAATAATAATAGTAGTAATAATAAAAAATATATAATTTAGTTAATAATACTATTTATTATTATTAATAAATAATTTTTTATTAATATTATAATAAAAATTAATTATTATTAAATATTGAAGAGAGAGAGAGTGTGGGTGGAGAGAGAGAGAGAGAGAGAGAGAGAGAGTGAGTGTGCGTGCATGTGTGTGTTGGTGGGGAGAGAGGAGAGAGGGTGCTAGTGCTACTAGGGAGGGGTCTCAGAGAGAGAAAGAGAGAGATAGAGGTGTGGCCAAGGGGTGTAATGTGGGCCGTGCCCACATTTTCCGGGCCAAACCGGGCTGGAGAGTGGCCCGGCCCGGCCCGTGGCTAAATCCGGGCCGGGCCGTGCCGGGCCGGAACTCCCTACCATCCGGCCCAGCACGGCCCCTGGGCCCGGAAGGCACGGGCCGTGCCGGGCCGGGCCGTGCTCCGGGCCGGTCCCTTTCTTTATTTTTTAAAAAATGTACATATAATTTAAAAAAATATAAACAATAAATTATATTTATATAAACTGATATTTTGATTAAAAAATTTAAAATTTATAAAAATAATTACAAAAAATAAATATTTAAATTTATTTAATATATTTTTGTATTCTTTTTTTGAAAAAAAAAAATTTGAGAAGGGTTTTGCGTTCAATGGACCATAATTTCTATTGGGTCCATTGGACACAAAATCACTCTTCCCAAGGTCTTGCGCAGACCTTGGAGGACTCTCTCGGGTGGAGGCTTGGCCCTCCACCCGAGGAGAGCAACCCCAGGCCAGCAAAGTTGCCTTGGGCCTGGGTTCCGGGCGTGCTGGCCCGGCTGGCACCGCCAAAGCGGGCCGTGCCGTGCCGGGCCACGGGCCTCCCCTCCGCCCGGCACGGCCCAGGCCGTTTCAGGCCGTGCCGTGCCGGGCCGTCGGGCTCAAATGTGAGGCCCAGCCACGGCCCTAAGTGCCTGCCGGGCCCGGCCGGCCGGTGGGGGGTGCTACAGTGGCCGTGCCGGGCCACGGCCCGGCCCGCAGCCGTGCCGGGCCGGGCGGCCCACGTGCCGCCCGGCCCGTTTTACACCCCTAGGTGTGGGGTTGGGGAGGAGAGAAAGAGAGTGAGAAGGGATCTGGGAAATGGAAGAGGAGAGAGAAAAAAGATAATCTCCATCCAAAATTTTAACATTTTTAAATATATTCGTCTGATTTATTACCTTTAAAATACCATTTATTTCATAAATAAAATAATATTTTTGCCATCACAAATATATTTATTCAAAAATTCCAGCTATAAATTGAAGAGGGGTAAAAATATCAATTCCGATCATTAACTAAATATGGTTAAGTATTTTATCTACGGTTAACTAATTTTTTCTAATGAATTCTAACGGTAGGAACATATTTGAAAACATCAGAAATGTTGTAGGCACAACATATGAAAGGTGAACTTTGTAGAAATGTTTTAGCAATTCACTATATTTATAGAGATCTGTACGAAATTAACCCTTTTAAATATCATAAGCTTTTAAGCCTGAAGGGGCTTATTCCTTACATGTACATTATATTATAATTAGTCCACAAATAAAAAAAACAAAAACATTGTATCATGCTTATTCATAGTTATTGCCCTAAAAAAATAAGAATTAGATATTGGCGAAATAATTGAGTACAATAATATTTTGTAAAAATTGTTATAATATTGTTATGCGTACAGGAATATTTTATCTATTTTTTACAATAAAAAAATATAATATAATTACAGAACTAATAAAGAGTAGGATATTGGCTAAATTCTTATGGCTTTTTTTTCAACCAATTTATGAGTTAAGCAAACTTTTATCAAATGTGTATTATCCTACTTTATGTCATTTTTCTTAATTAAATTTTATTTATGAGTAGTAATTTTGCCAAATATAGAAATTCTTTCAGTTTAAGCTTAAATTATTTTTAAAATCCAAATATAAGAAATATTGCAAAGAAATTTCTATTGTAACTCTTTTGGCCTCTGCAATAAATCTTAAAATTAAATTAAATAGAGTAGAAATTGTTATTACAAAATACAATGAATTTTAAAAAATTAATTCAACAAATTATTCAAGTGGGAAAAATATTTTTCAAAAAATAAATAATTCTTTATATAAAATGTATAGTATTTATACAGCTGCTTCTGATAGTAATATACTGTATTTTTCATAGTTGTAAAACAACAGTAGTAGCAGTAGTAAAACTTTAGTTTTACTTGCAAATCGATTTTTCAAATTTTTTCACTGAAGAAGAATCAAATAAGAGGAAGACATGAAAATACATATCGATCCTGTATTTTTTGCCATAGCACGTAATTTACTAACAATGCATATGGAAAAAAAAAAAAACTATGTGATTGTAGAACCCGGCTTACGGAGGGTGCAGTCGAAGTTTTGGTTGATTGGCGAGTTATAGAATTAAAAATATAATATAAAAAAGAATACATATTTATATCTTCAGATGAAACAGAATCAACTATCGAAAAATACGCCAGCACCGCGGCATGCTAAAGTGCGACTTCGCCTACCTCCTCACTACTACCTATTACTTGCATTTTTTTTTTTATTTGGTTTCTCTCTTTATTAGATATATATATTTCTTAAAGTAAAAATGTAGTGAGGAGGAAATAGTGTTAGATTTTTTTTTTTTTGTTCTAACATTTGTTAGTTCATTTGATAAATCATGCCATTTTATTTAAATATATTTTTTAGTTGTTTAATTTTTTTTTTCTTTCCTCTTACATTGTAATGTAATTATATAACATGATTAATTTAAAATTTATATATATTTTTTTTATAATTGCCCCTTTTTTAAGAATATCAAGTTCTCTTCAAATAATATTAAAACAATTATCAAAAACTAATATTAATTTTATATTAAAGTTGGTTGTTAGACCAAAGAATTGTAAGTTAAAAAAATTATACTGAAAATCTATATAATATTAAAAAGCTAAAATTATTGATTTTTAAGCTTTAAGTTTTATTTAATATTAAAATTTGATAATATTAGAAAGTTAAATTTATTGTTGGTTCTTTAATATTTTTAAAAAAATTATAAATTTTTAAAAGAGATAAAAAAAAAAATGGTTATAATTGTGTAAAGTAAAAAACTATAAAGTCAATAAGTTATAATTTAAAGGCTAGATGTCTCTTTTTCCAAAAAAAAAAAGTGAAAAAAAATGAAAAAAAAAACTCCTAATAAAAAAAGTCCAAAAAAAAGACTGCTGGGAAGAAAAAAAAAAAAAAAAAAAAAAAAAAAAAAAAAACCTATTACTCGACTGGCACGAAGCCGGAAACTGGGCCGGGCCTTGCTGCACGATCCAGATTTATAACCGGGTCAAGCCGGGCCAATCCTGGGCCTGAATCGGCCCAGCTTATATGGGCCGGGCTGGCCTGGTAAGGCCCATATTACATCCCTAATGATGAGGGTGGATTTTGTATGAATTCATTTATTATATGGTTTATAGTTCAGCTAGTTTAAACAGGTTATGTGATGAATCTGTTACAAAGGGGTGAGCACAATTGGTCATAGTGTTAACTGCATGTAGTACTATTCTTAATTTTGTTAATAATTCGGGAAGTACATGTACATGTCAAAGTAAATTTGGTGTGAACTGTAATCCTCTGACTACAACAATGAAGCAGAATTATTCTCAAAAGAAAGACTAGAAGAGAGGTAAAACATCCCAGCCTATTCCTCCTGCACCAGGTGCTCGACATCTCCGAGCTGCACTTCGCCTCCCCGCATCTCTGCCGCGCTTTGGAATAACATCTCAATCTGCTCCAGAGACTTCCCTTTGGTTTCGGGAACAAATTTGTGTACGAACGCAATCGAGAGAGCCGAGACCGCAGAAAAAATAAAGAAAGTCCCCGCTACGGAGATTTGGCGTGAGACTGACAAGAAGGACATCGCAACCAAACCGCTGCTGAGCCTATTCCCGACTGCTCCGAGCGCCGAAGCCTGAGCTCTTAGCCTCGAAGGAAATATCTCGGACGTCAGCACCCAACAAATCGGGCCTATTCCGATCGAAAAGAATGCTACATTGCCGCAGACCGCCCAGATTGCGAGCCTGATCCCGACATCCGGCGAAAGCAGTCCAGACCCATGCTGATGGGTCAGAGCAATGCCCAGTACAAACAAGCAGACAGTCATCCCGACTGTGCCGACGTACAAAAGAGGCTTTCTTCCAGCCTTATCTATTAGAAAGATCGCGACCAAGATGAACGCAGTCTTGGTGAATCCGACAGCCACTGTCGCAGCAAGAATCTCATTCTCAGATTCGATCCCTGCGTCGCGAAAGATAGTCGGGCTGTAGTAAACCGTCGCGTCGATACCGGTTATCTGCTGGAAGCACTGGATTCCGCAGCCTGCGACGAGCATTCGCAGCAGCGAAGGAGAAGGACTGAGCAGCTCTCTCCATATGGCCTTCTCTTCATGCTTCTTTGCAGAAGCACTTGCTGCCGCAGCGGCCTGCTCTATCTCCACCAGCCTTTCTTCGGCCTCCAACTCACTTTCGCTGATCCTGCGGAGCACCGAACGTGCTTCTTTTACTCGCCTCTTCGTTACCAGCCACCGCGGGGACTCTGGTATCACGAAAAGCGCGAATCCGATGAAGACGGAGGGCAGAATTCCGACGCCGAGCATTATCCTCCAATTTATATGTTCTGAAAGGCCCGAGAAAGCGTAATTCGATATGTAACCGAGGAGAATTCCGAGATTGATGAAGATCTCGGGGAAGGAGGTGAGAGAACCTCGCGAGACAGAAGGGGATATTTCTGCGATATAGACGGGCGCGATCATAACGCCGAAACCAATTCCTACTCCTGCAAGAAGTCGGCCGATCATGAGCACGAGGAAAGAAGGGGCAAAGGCCATGACAGCAGCTCCACACTGAAATACAATACTGGCAAGACCAATGGTCCATTTTCTGCCGACGGTGTCTGAGGTCCTTCCGCCGAGCAGACTGCCTAGCAGCGAGACGATGCTCAGGCATCCGATAAGTAGCTCTTCCTGGAGTTCGGTTATGCGGAGATCTTTCTGAATGAAAAGAATGGCGCCGCTCATTACGCCGACATCTGCGAAAGAGAATTCATGGTTCAAAAGGTTAAGCTCTAGATTCCTAATGGTTCTGGCAGTTAGAGTGTTGTGCATGGAGACATGCATAACACAGCTTAATTAAGAAATAATGAAAATAAGGTCTTAATTATGATAAATCTATTTTCTAAAATTTGGTTTCCATTTTGATAATTTCGTGATGCAAGCCTAAGCTGCATCGAAACCAAAAAAGAACAAGTAACTAAAAGAGAGATATACGAAGTAGACAATTCTTCGAAAAGAAAAAAGATACTATTGATCAAATTTAAAACTGTTTATAATAATCGAACGTCGTATAGTTATATAGATTATATCAGAAATCTATAGAAAAGAATCTAAAGTAATCATAAACCAATTAAATAACCTGACTCAAAATAACAAGAATAAATTTTTTTTCCCGAATAGCACGTTGAAAAAGAATAGTTGTGCGAAAAGTTACGACTATTTAAAAAATCTGCTGACCATTTACAAAAATTATTACACTTAACAGAATTTTCGATTCAATTTGTAAAGTTAACTTTCTCCATAAATTCAAATGCTAAAGTTTCTGCATCATTTAGTACTTCAATTTGACAATGGTTTTAACTTTTCATTCTCTATTTTTTACCTTGACTCTTATGTTTGACCACTGTTTACGCACAATTAAACTGTTACAGTTGAAACTACACGAGATTTACCGTAGCCAAGGAGAACGGAGTTGAGCGAAGCGAATGTGGCGCAGGCATATACGTACTTCCTACTATCATTCCTCCCACTCCACCTCCAACCAAATGCTTCCTCTTCTTCCACATCTCCTCCTCCTCCTTCCTCGGCCTCGATCCTCCGGTACTTGACATTGCCGCGGCCAATAGCTTCAGTATTATTATCTAACAACCTCATTTTTGTTTTGTTTTTTTTGTTTTACTTCTTCTTCCTCCCTCTATGTGTCTGGGAAGGAGGAGGAGAAGAAGCGCAGGAGTTGGTGAGAGAATGATAGAGTTGACCTTCATGTAGTAGATCTGATCTAATCAAATGTGAGAGTAAAGAAGAATAAAGAAGACCCACTTGAGGAGTTGTTTAAAAGAATGGTTACGTTGCTTCTTCCATTCACCTGCATGAGAGAACAATTGAGCACATTGCAGTTGCTTTTTTCTTATATGCCTGTCTACTGTTCAAACTTTTTAATTTAGCTTTCTATTTCTAAAATATTCTTTTAAATTTCAAATTTCATTAGTAAATCTTAGGATTTTAGCGATATTTGAAGAGATTTTTAAAAATAAATAATAACATTTTAGTTAACCAAAAGTATATTAGATATTTTTGAAGTTTTGAAGGATATTTTAGATATTATTTTTATGAAAAAAAATGTAGAATACAGCAGTTATATTGCTGATACGGCGTCCCCAACCATTCAGATTGTTCTCGTTGGATTCATCTGTCCCACCATAGTAATTATTAGAAATATTTTTTTTGTATTTTTCTCTCAAAGAGAAAAATATGATTGGCTCGTTATTGATGATATGATGTAAGTGTTACGTTGTAGATTTTCTTTATTTCTATGCAATTTGAAGTGTAACATTGAGATATAGTTTGGTACCGTGCACTTAAAAAAAAAAAAAAAAAAAAAAAAAAACTAATCCTATACCTATGATCTTATACCGTTCCTATACCTTATCTTGTAACATTAATGCTCATAGCGTAAATCCACCAAGTACCACCCCCTAATTTGGGGAAAGAGTTAGGGTTTACTTTTTTTTCTCATTTGATTATTGATGTTATAGGAAAAATCTTATATTATCGTATACATCTTATGCTGCTATCTATCTATCGTAGAGTATATTATCTATAGTTGATATTTAGTATTATTACTTATTCATTATTGTTATTATATCCCCATGGCTACATCCAATGTATCCACCCCCTTAATTTGAAAGAGAACGGTCTACTTTTTTTTTTTTTCATTTGATTATTGTGTTATAAAAAAAAATTTTAATCATTCATTTGCATGATATGCAATCTCTTGAATAAGATTGAATAGTTTTGTTGAAACGATTAAATTCTTTTTCATTATAGTTTTATTTTTCAAAAGTGTTTGTCTATAATATAAATTATATTTACTTTTTTTGTACTAAATTAATATTTTATTCTTTATAAATTTTTACTTTAGCAAACGTGCCGGTCACTACACTAGTTTTACATAATTTGATGTGCGGAAAGATAGATTACTTTCTATTGCAATAATTGGTTAGCTTTCAATACATTCTGTCAAGTGGTAGATGATAATTTATTTTTTAAAAAATGAAAGCTAAAAACAATTTTAATTTTTTACTTTTTTAATTATCAAGTAAATACTTTTGAAGTTTTTACTTGATAATGAATTATCTTAGAATAATTTATTAAGAGGGAGACTAAAATTTTATTTTTTATTTTCCGAACCAAAATGTTCACGTTGATATCCCATGAAGATCAGTAAAAGAGATGAGGAAACAAATTGAAATGAGCAACGAAAAAGGCAATATGTCTTGATATATAATTGTAGAAAAAGAAATTAAAAAAATGCTTAAAATATAAAAAATATATATATATAAAATCGTGAAGTGAAGTGGAGAAGAAGATCCAGCGCTATCCAAGCAAAGGTGAAGCCGTCGGGTTGGAGACAAAGATAAAAGTAGGGGAGAGATTAATTTGTTTTGTTGTTGAACAAACAAAGAATAAGATTAACTTTGTTGGCCAACTAAGATGAAAGTATGATTAAACCGTAAATCAAATTTATTAATAAGAGAACTATTAGTTTTACTGTTTATTATGAACATAAAAAAAAATGGCAAATAGATATGAGATTAAATTCTGAAAAATAATTTTTCTTTCTGAAATGTTCCAAAACCATTTTTGATAAAAATACTCATAAATTACCCAATAGATAAGCGGATTTTTTTTTTTTTTTGAGATAGCTCAAAATGTGAATCAACTAAGATTCGAAGTTGGGACCTCGAGTACCAACTACCAAGCCCTTTGCCACTTGCTTTAGGGACAGTCGGTACAAGCGAAAAAATTTTCAGTTGATGGCTAGAGATGTCAATGGTTCAGATTCAGGACGGATTTTTCAAAATTTGAATCCGAAATCCAAATCCAAGACAGATTTTAAAAATTCATATTCAAAATCTGAATTCGAAAAAAATTTAAAATTCGAATTCGAAACAATTATTTTTTTATCATATTTCAAAATATATTATATTAAAATTTAAAATTTTAAAATATAAATTCAAATATAATATCAAATATTTATATATATAAATAATATGATATCAATTTGAGTTCGGATCAGATAGGAATAAAATCCATATCCGAATACAAATCCGTCAGATTTTCTTTTTTATATTTATTTTCGAAAGCGCTTCTATTTAACTTCGAATAAATACACCATATTTAGATTTAGATTCGGATAAAATTTCGGATATCGTATCCGCGAACATACCTTACTGTGTATATGTATAGGGCTTGTTTGGTTCGCTTTTTTTTCACCTTGGAATCGGAATCAGAATGGACGAATCCGTTTGTGGGTGTTTGGTACGTGGGAGTCCCATTCCGATTTCGATTCCCGAGTGGAATGGGAATTCCCGAGTGGAATGGAAATCTCCCAATCACCTCTTTTTCCAATCCGGCCTAGGAAGCCGGATTAAAAGTTGAATTCGGACGAAATTAATATTTATTCGGATTAAATTTATTTTTTTAATTTTTTAATTAAAATATAAGTTTAAATTTATAAATTAAATTTTTAATTTTAAACTTTAATTTGAACTAGAATTAAGAATTAAAATTTAATCAAGTATTTCGAATCTAACTTATGAATTTGAATTTAAATTAAATTAAATTTATATAAAGTTTTATTCAAATTTTATTTAAAACTTAAATTAAATTTATGGATTCAAATTAAAATTTAAACTATAAATTTAAGTTTGAATTTGAATAAATCAAATTTTAGTTTTATATTTTGAATTATTCACCCAACTTTAAAGTTTAATTTTTTTAAAAAAATAGATTTAAAATTTTGACATTATTTCAAAATTTTGATGTAAATTTTTAATATTTAATTTTTTAATTTGAATTTAATTATTATATTATAAAGATAAAGTTAGTATATTAATCTGATTACGTTTTTTATATTTACCTGAACCAAACACGACAATGAAAATGATTTATTCCGATTTCGATTTAGGTGATGAACCAAACAGAATTAAGTAATGATCATTCCGTTCGACTTCAGCTTATTTCGATTCCGATTTCTGATTCGATCCGACTTCGAACCAAAACGCCAAGTGTTGAGCTATTTTGCTATCGGAAACATATAAAATATTTTAATATTTTTGATTTTTTGACCCTTAGATCAGATTTGTATGATTGGGATGATTGTAGCCCCCTAGGGTTGAGTAGTATCCGTAGGGTTAGAGATGTCAAGGTCGGAATCCGGGGGATTTTCAAAAACCCGAACCCGAACCGAACCCGACTCCAAATCCGAGACCGAATCCAACCCGAACCCGGACGGATTTTAAAATTCATATCCAAAATCGAACCCGACCAAAATCCGAAACCTGAACCCGAACCTGAACCCGAACCAAAATTCGAAAATTTGAACCCGAAACAATTATTTCCTTTTTCGATATTTCAAAATATATTATATTAAATCTAAATGTTAAATACAAAATTCAAATATAACATTCATATATATATATATATATATATGTATATATATATATATATATATATATATATATATTGTGAGATCCCTGGTGTTTGACTGTGGAGGCTTGTCGATAGCTCTGGAGAGTGTCGGGACAAGTCCGAGTCGCGTTGGCGTCAAATAGACGCAAAACGGACTCCGTGGGACGCGAGAGCAGCCTTCAGCGAAGAAATCTGCAAAATAGCAGATTTTCCTGCTTGCTGTACCGGTACAGCCAGCGAGGTGTACCGGTACACTATACTGGCTGAGTGCGTACTGCTCTCGGGTTGGCTTCCTGTACTGGTACGCGATCCCGTGTACCGGTACACCAAGGTAGGTGAGGGGGCAATTGGGTCTTTTCTCTCCCTCGTTTGTATCACCAACCCATTCCCTCCCTATATAGTTTTGTGCTGAGAGAGAGAGAGTTCTTGTTGCGTTCTCTTCTCCTCTCTCTCTCTAGACTCGGTTGCAGTGGAGAGCTTGGTTGGAGAGTTCGTCGCCGACGTCGCGCCGCGGAGCCGTTCGAGCACGTGTTAGACGCCGGGGTAGCGCGAGGAGGCCGGGCGAGCGTAGATTTTCGCCGTCTTTGCTGTCACACAGGTGCTTGGCGTTGTCGAGGTGGGTATTTCAGCTTTTCCATGGTTTTCGGCATGTACTTACTACTTCAACTCGGATAATTATTGTTTGCTGAAATCCACCGTCAACTGTTAGTATTTCAGCTCGTAGGCGACGTAGGAGTATCGGATTGCGACGAGACTTGGTTCGTTGGATTCGGGACTTCGAGAGGAATCCACGAAGCCCTCACATGCGAATTTTGGTGAAGGTTAGCTTGATCGAAATCCTTCTCTTCTCTGCTGCTATGGATTTTGGACTGAATTGAGGAATTTTGGTATTTTTAGTTTGGAGTTAGCTCGATTTCGAGACTCGGGCTTTTTTGGTCGATCCAGCATGTGGTGTCGCAGCCGAGGGGGTTCCGTGCTGCCAGGGATTAGCGTGCGAGGTGGGTTACATCGGTTTTGACTCCTAAGTTCATAATCGTCAACATGTATAGATCTCGATTTTGATAATTTATTCTAGCTCGAATTCATGTATTATATGATAGAATGCAAATCTGAATTTGGAGCATGTGGTAATAAATTAAGTAGATTATATATGTTGGACTTGGAAACTGAATTAGGAGAAAACCTGCGATTTGGACCTGTCACTTGATTAAACTGCCTGATTTAGCTCTAGGAGCCGTTATTAAATTGTACTGTCGCAGTATCTTCGAGACGAGTACTCCAGATAGTTTAGAATATATCTACACTCGTGCTGGTTCGCCGAGTGGATTTTCCAGGGTCGTTCAGGCTGTTCCGGACTATAGGGTGCCGTTGAGGTTGACGGTGGACCCGTATCGCCTTTTTGGCGTCTGATTGTGCCGAGGGCACGTTACTTGTTGGTTGTTAGACCAGTTAGAGTCGATTTCTTGACTTTGGCTTTTCAGAGCCTGTTTGAGCTCGACAGAGATATGCTGCATACTCGGTTGGGTAGCGCCTACGAGTGCCACTCCGGAGTAAGGCTTTGTGCTTTCGCGTTGGTGTCGCTGATGCCAGTTGGACTTGCTCTCCNATAAATCAAAATTTAGTTTTATATTTTGAATTATTCACCCAACTTTAAAGTTTAATTTTTTTAAAAAAATAGATTTAAAATTTTGACATTATTTCAAAATTTTGATGTAAATTTTTAATATTTAATTTTTTAATTTGAATTTAAATTATTATATTATAAAGATAAAGTTAGTATATTAATCTGATTACGTTTTTTATATTTACCTGAACCAAACACCGACAATGAAAATGATTTATTCCGATTTCGATTCAGGTGATGAACCAAACAGAATTAAGTAATGAGTCATTCCGATTCCGACTTCAGCTTATTTCGATTCCGATTCTGATTCCGATTCCGACTTCGAACCAAACACGCCCATAGTGTTGAGCTATTTTGCTATCGGAAACATATAAAATATTTAATATTTTTGATTTTTTGACCCTTAGATCAAGATTTGTATGATTGGGATGATTGTAGCCCCCTAGGGTTGAGTAGTATCCGTAGGGTTAGAGATGTATATATATATATATATATATATAAATTTAAACTACAATATAAACTTAAACATAAAATTTTAAATCTAAATTATATTATATAAAACTTTATAGCTTTTTCCTTTATTAACAAAGCCCAAGTTTAAAAGCTCAAACCCAAGCCCAAGTCCAAGCCCAAGTCCAAAGCCTAAAAACCAGCCCAAGCCTAAACCTATACTTAAAAATTTTAGGCAGCCCAAGCCCAAGCCTAAGCCCAGAGCCTAAACCTCAGCCCAAGCCCAAGCCCAAGCCCAAAAACTTTTAGGCGGGGCTAAGGCTGGGTAAC
>NC_033623.1:10600528-10601936 GCF_001540865.1 Ananas comosus | reverse complement strand
TCACTTTAGTACCCTGTGGTTTAAAGTGTATCAATTTGCCCCCCTGTGGTTTCGTTTTTCTCTTTTTTTTATCAATTTTATTATTTTTTTTTTCTCAAATCAGTAACAAAATTAAAATTAAAGGGTACTAAAGTAAATATTCGGTAAATCTAGATGGATATCTGATGTTTTTTTGCATACAATTTAACGAAATATTAAGAAAAAAGCTATAGAAAAAATAAAAACAAAACCACACGGGGGCAAATTGATACACTTTAAACCACAGGGTACTAAAGTGAGAAAGTTGGAAACCACTGGGGGGTTTTTTGAAGTTTTCCCTATATTATATAATACAAAATAAATTCGGGTTCGGGTCGGGTACCGTCAAAATCCATATCTAAATCCATATCCGTCGGGTTTCTATTTTTGACATCCATATCCGAATCCATATCCATTTAGCATCGGATATATCTATTTTATTCGGATTCGGGTTCGGATAAAATTTTGGGTATCCATACCCATTGACAACCCTACCTAGGGTTGAGTGGTCCCCACAGGATAATAGTATTAATCCAAAGAATAGAAATAGTTAAAGGGCTGATCTAAGAGTCAAAAAGTCGAAAGCACTAGATCCTTTATACTTCCGATAGCATAACAACTTATATATATATATATATATATATATATATATAGAATTCAGCCGCTGTCCTTTTAGGAGGATAGGGACCTTCGTCCTATCAAATTGCTTTTGATAATAGAGATCCCGAATNATATATATATATATATATATAGAATTCAGCCGCTGTCCTTTTAGGAGGATAGGGACCTTCGTCCTATCAAATTGCTTTTGATAATAGAGATCCCGAATAGATGATCGAAACCGTTGAAGTTGATCTAGTGTATTTAAATTATTTAGAAACTAAATTTTATAAATTTTAAAATTTATTTACATAGTGATCAAAAGATTGCAAAATTGATAGTTTTTGACGACCTATATGAGTCCTTTGCTTGTTTAACGTTATAGAGTAATCCAAACCAGTTGAATATTTAATAGAAAATTTTTTATAATATTTAGATAATGTTTAATAACTCCGATCGTAAATTGAGAATGTCTAAACTCTGTTTTCAGAAGATCATTTATTTTTGACCGTTCATTTTTCGACTCTTCGATGGACTTGATAATGATTTTTAAAAATTACAAAATTCGGTTTCTAAATATTTTAATAGTGTAGATCAATTTCAATGGTGCTGATTATCAATTTGAAATTCCGATCATCCAAAATAACTTGATAGGATAAAGTTTTTTATCGTCTTAAGAGGATAATAGCCGGAAACTTTATATACATATATATATATATATATATATATATATAGAGAGAGAGAGAGAGAGAGAGAGAGAGAGAGAGAGAGAGAGAGAGAGAGAGAGAGA
>NC_033623.1:10593655-10598747 GCF_001540865.1 Ananas comosus | reverse complement strand
TGTCCAGCGCCGTTTCATGTTGCGACTTCGACATCAGTCGATCGATTCGTTAAACTTATCTAGAGTATTTGAAGTATCTAGAAAATAAATTTTGCAATTTTTTGATATCATTTGCCTAGTGAACTAAGGGGCTCAAAATCAACGGCTGAAAATAAAAATCTTACAAAACGTGATAATATGACATTAAAATTTTAGATCAAAGATATTGATCTTGTTTTATATAGTATAAAAAATTTTCTATCAAAATTTCACGTGATTTGGATATTTCTACACCGTTAAACTTGCAAACGGCTCACCACGGCCTTTAAAATTATTGATTTTGAGCCCCTTCGATCACTAGGCAAATGATATCGAAAAATCATAAAATTTATTTTCTAAATACTTCAAATACTCTAGATCAAGTTTAACGGAGCCGATCGACGATTCGAAAGTCGCAACATCGAAATCCGTGCTTCCAGAAGCATAGTAGCCTTACTCTATATATATAGAGAGAGAGAATTGAGTTAGAATACTTTTAAAAGCACCAACCTCTTGGTGCTTCTAGGTTTCTAGCCTTTGGATCTACTCCTTAATTACTAATACCCATTGGATCAAACACTATGCCACCTACCACCACCTACCACCATCATCTCAATCCTACATCTCTCCATCCAATTGTTAAAAAATCAAAAGCACCAATCCCTTGGTGCTTTTGAGAGTATTCTAGCTTAACTCTCTCTCTCTCTCTCTCTCTCTCTCTCTCTCTCTATATATATATAGAACTATGCTACTATACTATCGGTAGCACGGAACGCTCCGTGCTACCAAGTTGTTTTCAATGATGCGGCTTCCAAATCGATGATCGGCTCTGTTAGACTTGATCTACACTATTAAAGGTATTTAGAAACTAAATTTTATAATTTTTCGATATTATTTACCTATCAAACAAGTAGTCTAAAATTGAACGGCTGAAAATAAAAATCTCATGAAAAATGATGATAAAAGATTTANATGATAGAGCTTCCAAATCGACGATCGGCACCGTTGAACATTATCTAGAAATTATATTTCATGATTTTTTGGCATCACTAACTGAACGATCAAAGTGCCACAAAATCTATAATTTTAATGGCCGATATGGTGCGTTTGCTTGTTTAACGTTATAGAAGAGTTTAAATCAACTAAATTTTTGTTAAAAAAAGTCTTTAAACTATTTAAAATAAGATCTAGAGTCTAGATCTCAAATATAAAAATTGTATCATTACTTTTTGAAAGATATTAATTTTCAGCCATTCATTTTTCTATTTACTTGATGGATAAGAGAACAATATCGAAAATGTGTGAAATTTGATTTTTCGATAGTTTAAATAGTTTAAATCATGTTTAACAGTGTCGATCATCAATTTGGAAGCTCTATCATCGAAAATAAATCGTTAGTAAATCAAACCGTTTACTACCGATAGTATTCTAGCAAAACTATATATATATATATATATATATATATATATATATATATATATATATATATATATATATATATAGATAAGAGAAGAGTGGCGCTGTGTCTTAAAGCACAGCAAGGCGGCCAATGTGCTATAAAGCTATCCACCATCATCTATAGATGGATGGCTGACGATTGGAGGAGGCTCTTTAAAAGAAAACCCACAGTTAACTGGTTTACTTAAACGGACATCTTCTCTCTATTTCTTTTTTCTTATTTTTTTTGCTTCTTTTTCTGTCGTCCTTCTCTTTCTTCTTCCCAGTGCCTCTCTCCCTCCATCTCTGCTCTCTCTCCTATAGTGGGATCTTCATTCTCTTCTCTTCTCACCCAATCTCTATTCCCTCTCTTCTCCTGTGGATTGTGGAGCTTCTCGTACTCTTGGAGCGTCACCGCGAGAGCGAGTTGGCTTTTGCAATGAGTAAGCAGCTCCTCTCAAACCTTGCTCAGTCATCACTGGGCGGGGCGACGAGCCGCGCCCCGCACCACGACTGGCCGCTGCCGACACCCCAAACTAGGCCGACCGCCCCCTACCCCATCTCTGTCAGCCCGCACCACCGCCATGCCGTATGACCCATCTCTGTAAGGCCCGCTCCGCTCCCTCCCGAGGGACGACCGCGCCAACTCTGCAGCACCCCGCAGCAGACCCCACCCCCGCTGCGCACCCCAAATCTCGCAGCCCGCCCCCGCCCCGCGCGCACGACCGCCAGACAACGTCTTCCCTCTGCAAGCCCTCTGTGTGACCACCATCTCTGCCAAGCCCGCCGCCCGCGCCCCCCAGAAACCATCTCATGCCAGAGCTCCGTCCCCTGCGCGGACGTTCTCCTTGCAGAGACCACCCCCACACCGCCGCACCATCTCTACAGCACCCCCCCGCCGGGCGACGCCTATCTTCTGCGCACCCAGCGGCCCCACCCCCGCGCCCGTGTGGCGGGAGGGTGCGCGGGCCGACCCCACCCCGCGGGACCCATCTGTGCCCGCCTGCCCCCACTGCAGCCGCCCACCCACCCCGCCTCCCGCCGCGGCGCGCGCGACCCCACCCGGCGCGACCTATCTGCGCTCGCGGCGACCCCTCCGGGCGCGCGTGCGACCCCACCCCGCGCGCAACCTATCTGTGCCGGCCCCCCCGCGCCTGCGCAACCCATCTCTGAAAGGTTCAGAAAGTTGTTTGTTGTTTAAATCCTATATCATCCTGTACATTGAAGCTTGTCGAATGCTGATGCTTTAATTGTTTCAAAGTCAATTTTTTTTTCCTTTGAAATCAATTTGCAAACAGATTTGCTCGATTTGTTGGAATTCAATTAGGAGTTGCACGAATTTTCCTCCTGGAGAATTCAATCCATTACTGTTGAATCCTGCTGCAATTTGTTGGGCAACTCAATTGTTGAATCCTGCTGCAATTTGCATCATTGCATTATGTTAGCTTCTTGTTCTTGCATGCTTGTTGCGTCATTAATGAATTTAGCACCTATTATTGCATAGTATCATGTGTGAGTTAACCTCTAGCTTTTCTATGTCGTCCCTCTCTCTAAGCTAAAGAAAAGAGATCCAATTCATGTACTTCGCTATTTCCTGCGGATCTCTCGTTACTTCTCTCTGATTGTGATTTCCCACGTGCCAGACCACGCCTTATGACGAAAGGGGGAGAAAGGACGGATCACCTGCCGATCTACGTTTTTTTTAGTTTTATATACTAATTAACAGTAATGTGAATGCAGGTTATCGGATAAATCAATAGCACAGAGTAGGTGCTCTATGCGATGGGCTGGTCCAGAAAAAACTATCATGAAAGTGGAGTTGTTCGTTGCAATTGTAATAAAGCGGCTGTTATTCGAGTTTCACAACAATCCAAGAGCAAAGGAAGAGAATTTTTTGGATGTCCGAACAACCCAAGTTGGTTGGTTTGGTTGTCCTTCTTTTGAACAAGTGAAAACAATGTTTGAGATCATATTGTCAAACTTCTTAGATTTGTAATGAGTAGACTTTCTTATACTAAAACCCATTTTGAAGGCATAAATATTATAGAATTTCTTTACTTCATCGGCACTACCAAACTCCAGTCCGATATATGGCTCATTGATTGTCGGTTCATCTTCAATTGCTAGCTCATTATCATATAGAATTTCATTTTCTCCATCAAAATCACCAATCTCCGGTTCATGACTCCATTGAATTTCATTTTCATTATCAAAAGTATCAATAGTGATTTGAGTATTATCAGTACCAAAGTACGTAGATGTCGAACCGATTTTAGAGGCGCCTTCAGCGGGCATAAACTCTAACTGATTATCCGACTCTAGTGAATTGCCAGTTTCCATCTACAATATATTGTATAAGAATTAACCAATCAATAAATAATAATGAAACAGAGAATTTCAATGATGATCAATGCAAGACAAATTTTGAGAAACTTAAGTAATCACATTAAATGGAGGAGAAATTTTGGCTGACAGAGATGGGGGGAGGGGGGTTGGCTGCAAAGACGTTGGGAAGAGATCTGTAGACGATGGGTGCGGGGGGTGGGGGTGTCTCCTGCAGAGATCGGTGCCCGCGGGGGGAGGGGAGGGACTCTGCAGAGATGGGGCCACACCCCCACCCCCCCCCCCCCTGCTGGGGGCGCGCGGAGCCCGCGGGCTTGTAGAGATGGTGTCACACAGAGGGCTTGCAGAGATAGGGTCGTGCGGCGGGGACGGGGGCGGGCGGCTGCAGAGATGGGGGTGCGCAGCGAGCGGGCGGGGGGGCGCCTGCAGATTGGGTTGCCCGCGGGAGGGGAGGCGGCGCGGCAGGTCGTGGGTGCGGAGGCCGCGGAGTCGCCCTTTGGTAGGCGGGTTTGAGGAGGGGGTGCTTACCTCTTGCAAAACCATCGTCTTCTCCGGTGACGCTCAAAGGTACGGGAGAAGCTCCACAATCCACAGGTCGAAGGAGAGGGAGAGAGATTGGGGGAGAAGAAAGAGATAGCATCCACTTGTAGAGACGAGAAGAGAGGGAGGGAGAGAGCTAGCGGGAAAAAGACGAAGAAACAGGACGACGAAAAGAGAAAAGGACAAAAAAAAAAGAAAAAAAATAGGAGAGAGAAGATGTCCGTTAAGTATAACCCAGTTAACTGTGGGTTTCCCTTTTAAAAGCTCCTCAAATCTCAGCCATCGCATCCCTATTAGATGGATGGTGGACTGCTTTTATAGGCACAGGGCTGCTGTGCTCCTTAAGAAGCACAGCAGCCCACTCTATATATATATATATATATATATATATATATAGTAATATACTATTATACTAATATATATAATAGACGTAGGGCTAGAATACTTTTACAAGTATCCACTTGGTGGTGCTTTAGTGTTTTTAGCCCTTGGATGGAGAGATTGTGAGTGAGTATGATGTGGTTAGGTGGTGGTAGGGTGAAATAGTGTCGATCCAAGGACTAAGTAGATAATCAAGAAGTAGATCCAATGGCTAAAAACCTAATAGTACCTATGGGGTGATACCTTGTTAAAAGTATCCTAACTCAACTCATATATATTATAAAGTACTATAGTATATAATATATAACTTAACTTTCCACAAATATCGTGGCCGAGAAAAGAAACCGGAAAGCAGTAAAACGGGAGTTGACTT